>NW_027187344.1:10765697-10768772 GCF_028583685.1 Petaurus breviceps papuanus
AAGGAAGGAAGGAAGGAAGGAAGGAAGGAAGGAAGGAAGGAAGGAAGAAAAAAAAGGAAGCAAGAAAAGAAAGAGAGCAAGCAAGCTTGGATTCAAGAATAAGCCTGGCATACATTAAGTGATCAATAAGGACCCGTTTGATAAATTAATGAATGGTGAGCCAAGAGAGGCAGCCCTGACCCAAGCTTCATCCCTCGTCCAATAGTGGGGATCATACCAGTGAAGCCTTTGTCTGGTTGAATGGGCAGGTTCTTGGGGGCTTCCTCCAGCAGGGGTTCCAGGTGTTCAGTCCCTGCTGGCACAGAGCTGGGGTCCCAGTCTCCTGAGCAGAGGAGACTCAAGGAGGGGTCCAGAGTGCTGTGGATTTCAGTGACAGCTAGGAGGAGAGAGGTGACAGCAGGGCAGTCAGCATTTCAGGAAGCTCTCCTACCCCAGGCCCAGGGGACTCCCTCAAGAGCCAGCCTGCTGCTCTCAGGAGCCTATGATCCCCACCTCAGCACACTGGGCACAGTACCAGAAGAAATACTAAGGGGCCAGGGTTTCTAGCACTTGGAGGTATGGGTGAGCTTCTTCAGGATATTTGGGAGGGGGGCAGAAGTCTTTTCATACAGAAATGGTGGAGGTGAGGGGGGGGGGAATAGAGATATAGAAACCAGGGATCAGCAATGAACAGCTGCTTTCCACGGAAAAACAGAAGCAATTCCTCCAGGTCAATGCTTAAATGCAACTTTGTATAAGCTAATTCTGGCTTTCTCAATTCTATTCCCATCCTCCTTGTTCCTTCAAACTCTCTCCTCTCCACTCAAAGAGTATTCAATTGGAAAACCAAAGCCCTAGATTCTAATTCACATTTTCCATAAAAATAGATGTGTGACCTTGGGCAGACAAACTACTGGTGGTTTCTTGGCCTCAGTTTTCTTCTCTATAAAATTAGGGGTTTGCTTTAGGGATCTCTAAGTCCCTTCTAACTCTGCCCTTCTCTGTTCTAACATATCCTCTCCTTCCTATACTCCCATCCTTCCATCTCTCCTTGTGGGCCCCCAGTGTAGTTCCTAATACTCACCAGAAGATAGCTCGCTGCCAAAGATGAGGATGCGGGCTTGAGAGGTAGTCAGGCAGTGTCGCAGGGCATCCCGCCGCAGATTAGTGTTGATGAGGGCCGCCTCCACCCCCAGCTTGGCCATGCCCAGCCAAAGCCCCACGAACTCATTTCGGTTCTCCATGAAGAGGGCCACCACATCACCACAAGCCAGACCCCGTGCTTGCAACAAGTTGCCAACTGCGCTGGAGTAGGTATCCAGCTGGCGGAAAGTCCAGTGGGTATCTGTGCCCTCAAATATCAGGGCTGTCTTGTCTGGGTGGCGCTTCAGAATGGAAGCAAAGATTGTAGGCACTGTCTGGCGCTCCCGGAGGTATTTCCTCACCTTTTGCTTTACCTTCAACAGGACAGTCCCAGCACTGCCAAGGGAAAGGAGGAGATCCTTTCAGGAATGTGTCCTATGCCCACATCAATTTCATGCCATTTGCTTTAAGTATATAATTCTATCCTTTTTTTTTTTTTTTAAAGCAATCAGGGTTAAGTAACTTGCTCAAGGTTTACACGGCCAGGTGTTTCTGGGTGGGTGCTAAGTGTCTGAGCCCAGGATTCGATCCCCAGGTCATCCCGACACTGGAGCCGGTGCTCTTACTCGCTGAGCCACCTGGCCGCCCCTATAATTCTATACTTTCATTTTCAAAATAGTTCTGCTTGAGGGGCGGCCAGGTGGCTCAGCGAGTAAGAGCACCAGCTCCAGTGTCGGGATGATCTGGATCAAATCCGGGCTCAGATACTCAACACCACACCCAGAAATGAAATAACTGGCCGTGTAACCTTGAGCAAGTTACTTAACCCCAATTGCTTTAAAAAAAAAAAATAGTTCTGCTTGTCATGATTACCAGTCAAACTTCCCCTGAGCAAGTTTAAAATATTACAATGGCCCTTTAAGACATCATTATTACTATTATTAATTATTACCAACTCCACCTTACATTAACTCCCCTTTCTCCCAATTAAAAACACAAAAAGGGAGCTGGTGTGGAGAGTTGTAATACAATCAAAATTAATGCAAACAGTGACCATGTCTAAAAAATGTATGCTCCTTTTCCCACCTTGTGCCCATCCCTTCTGTCTGAAGAAGGGTAACATCCCTAGAGTACTTCTAGGTCTTCTGGAGACTTCTGGGGACTGGCTGTTCAACTGTATTCATTAGTTTCAAAGCTGTTTCTCTTTACATTGTTGTTGCACCACTTTAAATTCTTCTGATTCTACATAGTTCACTTTGCTTCAGTTCATACTACCCAGGATTCTATGAAATCCCCTCTCACCATTTCCCTTCTAGATTTCTCTGAACTCATGTGTCTGTATTCCAAACTTCCTACTCTGCTCTGGTCTTTCCATCAAAAATTCTCCAAAATCTTCTATTGCTTTAAATGTCCCATTTTTTCCCACAGGATTATGCCCAGATTTGCAGGGTAGCTCATTCTTGGTTCTAAGCCCACCTCTTTTGTCTTCCCAATACCTTCTGGGTATTAGCATCCTGGCCTCAGGACTCATTAGCCTGATCCCATGCCAAAGCAACCACATGCCTGCTTTAGAAGAGTGCCAGACCTACATGAGGTAGCTGCTCTATTTAGGAGACAGTGCTTTCATGCTCCTACACAGAAGAGAGGACCTCTTGAGTTGGATTTCTTAGTATCTACCTCAAGTAGAACCCAGTCTGGCACCTCTTTCCATCTGGTATTATGTGCTTAGAAAATAAGTTCCTCAAGGATGGGGACTGCCTCACTCTTGTATCTGTAGTCCCAGGACCTAGCAAAGTCCCAGGGCACAAAACAGGGGCATAATAAGTGCTTGCTGATTGAGAGTAGGTGCATAATAAATGCTTATTGATAGATTTCTTTTTTCCCCCCTTTGGAGGCAATCAGGGTTAAGTGACTTGCTCAGGGTCACACAGCTAGAAAGTGTCTGAGGCCAGATTTCAACTCAGGTCCTTTTAACTCTGAGGCCAATGCTCTATCCACTGTGCCACCTAGCTG
>NW_027187344.1:10768782-10823292 GCF_028583685.1 Petaurus breviceps papuanus
CCCCCCCCCCCCCAAGCCAACACCATCAACTGATCTCCAGTGCAACCAGGATTGAGGGCTCAGAAATCTAAAGTCAAGGAGATTGCCTAGGCAGGTTATTTTAATCTTTGGACTTCAGATACCAAAAGGAACATGGCAAAGTGGGGAGGAGTGGAGAATAACTCTTTTATGATGTGTGGAAAGGTAAGCCTATTGCTCTGGAAGGCAAGGGGAGTCTCTAGAAGAGATTGTTACCATAGGAACCCAGAGGTAGAAGCCTAGGTGTTGGGTCAAAAGAGAAGGTACTCACAAGACATCGCGCCCAATGGTCTTCCAGACGATCCTGATGAACCTCCAGCCCCCAAAGGCAAGGTAGAAACAGAGCACAGAGAGGCCCACCTGTGTCCATGGCAGCTGCAGCACCAGCTTGGAGAGCACAGCTACCCCCACCAGGGACACCTTGGACAGCATCCTGGCCTGTGGGGCATCAGAGCTGGTCATTGCCTGAAGGCTTGGGAGCCTGGCTTCTTCTCCCCCAACACACCTCTTTGATTAGATGCCCTGGTCTCCTCATAGTAAGTCAGTTCCATCTTCCCCAAGGATCCTTTCCCTGGAGTACAGGCCACTGGCCAGAGTGTCCAGTGATTCATACTAGTGGTCTTCCTTCTTTCCCTCTCCTCCACTTTGAGTAAATGCCCTTTGGGTAAGCCCCAATATTCCCTAATATAATTTACGGGTAGGGGTTGAGGAACAAGAATCACTCCATGCATGGGACACAGCAAGGCAGGGCTAGGAGGGATGATTCTAGGATCTAGCTCTATTTTGTGATGGGGGTGGGGGTAGGGGGGAAGATGGCACAGGAGTCAGATATGAATCAGGGGCTAGAGTTCTAATATCCAACTTGCCATTAATGAATTGTGTGACCCTGACAAACTTAATTAGAGTTTTGGGGCCTGCATTCATTCTTCTGTAAAGTGGAGGGGGTAAGGTAGGACTAGATAATCACTGAGGTCCCTGCTAGCATTTTATTGGTATGAGGAGAGGAGTTAGGGAAGATAGCTCAAATGGGAAAATTTTCGGGCTTTTTCATTCTTTTAAGGCTAGAGCCTATCTCCTTGAATAACAGAGGAAGACCCAAATGAAACCAGGATTACAACAAAGGAAAGTTTGGAAAAGAATCTGAGTCTCAGACTCCACCTTCTGCCCATCAAGGGCCCCTTCTTAGGCAATATCAGTTGCCTAGTTCCACTGTCCCAAACCCATTAAAGTCACAAGGGGATGTGCTTCTCCTTCCAGCTTCTGGCCCTCACAGAGACATGGGGAGTTACTAAAAAAACTCAGTCTTGGAGTCCTGTGGCTTGGGCAGCTTCCTGGAAAGGGGGAGCCCAGGCTAGGAAGCAAGCCGATTGGGATGGGAGGTGTTTCCAACGGGCACAGTGGCCCAGATCGACCACTAGAGGGCAGAGAGAAGCAGTTAAAGCTAGACTCCAGTTGGGGACACTGAGGAAGTGACATAAAGACCCAGGCCTGTCAGAGTGGCTTTTGATAGTAGATCTGAAGCCTGAAGGGATGGGCCAGGCAGTGTAGAGAACCCACCCAATTCTATGTTAGCTCAATAAGTCTTCATGGCCAGAAATATTCTGGAAAGAGACCTTTGGGATTGGGTGTTCCTACCATGTTGACCTCAGAGGCAGGATCATATTCTCTGGCTGGCCATCCACACTTAGGACTCCTGGTTTCCAATCTTGCCTTGTCATAGACTTGCTGGGAAGGGTTGTGGTGGTAAAAGGGGCACTGATTCCCTCTGCCCCCTCCCCAAAAGAGTCATCTCTACCCATGCATGGCAGGGGAGGTCCTCAAAACCAGAGCACCTGTTAGGTACCAAACCATTCCAGGTCTTGGCTAGGCTGTAGACTGTTAATGGGCAAAGATACTTAACTGGCCCTTAAAGACTCTCCTCCAAATACTACCACCTGTCCCCAAAGTGTTTGCTTCTCCTTCAGAGAAGCTGCCTTCTGCCCAGTGAGGGGGAGGTGGTGAAAGTTTCCTGGGTCTGCTGATTATCTGTTCCCTTCCCCATCAGGAAGCAAGACACAGCCCTGGGTGAGGGAACAGGAGTTCAGGGGAAGGGCTGGACATCCCTGTCCCAGGTCCTGGAAAGGCCTGTGGTGGGGTGGGGCCCGGAGCCTTTACTCCCAGGTCTGAGGGCTGGGAGGAGGGAGCCAGAAACCTGGGCTACGCAATTCAGCAAAGCGAGGAGGCTGAAAGGCAGTCAGGTAGACAGGAAGACAGACATGTAGATGGACAAACAGACTACGGGGCTTATAGGATTCCCCGGCTCTGCGAACGGCCCCGCCCGACACCCACCCCTCCTTATTGGCTCAGCCCGACGGCCAACACCCATCCCGAGGCCCAGAGAGGTTCGCCCCCCACCCCTGGCATCCAGGGCGCCCATCCCTGGACAACCGAGGGGGCCTAGGGGTCATCCGAGATGCGCCGGCCCAGTCGTCGCGGCTCGATGAGAGGAGCCGAGGTTTGCTGCGCGCAGGTGGAGCCGGACGCAACCTCCTGTCCTCCCTTCCAGGTCACCCGCAGCGGGCACCGAACTCACCCCCGGTTTCGTCCCCACCCAGCTGCGTCCCGGCGCCCGGGCGCGACCTCCCGCGCTCTCCAGAGGTGGCCCAGCTGCAGGCGGGGAGCCGGCGTGGACCTCGGGAGCCGGGAGCCAGGCTGAGCCCCGAGCTTGGGCTGGGGTTTGGGCTGCGGCTCGAGGACTTTGCCGGGCTCCTCCCGCTTGCCCTCCTCCTCTTTTTCCCCCCTCCTCCGCCACCACCTGCACCGCCCACCTCCTGCATACAAACCGGCTACGCCAGGCTCGGCCGCACCTCCTGATTCTCCTGCTCCTCCTCCTCCCCCCCCGCTCCCCGCGGTCGTAGCCGCAACAGCAACGCGGGTAGCCCTGCAAAGCGGACGGGGAAACTGACTCGCACCTCGCCATGCGCACGGGCGCGAGCCGCCCCAGAGCTCGCGCGCTCCTGGCTAGACGCTGCAGTGCACAATGGGAGTTGTAGTCTTCTTCCCACAGTCCTCTCCTCCCTTCCCCTCACTTCCCTGCCTTGGGCTCAGACGGGACAAATTCTTTTGAGGAACCTAGGGTCCAATTCCCTGGGATCTCGGAGTGGCCACTTGGATGTCTCCCACCGCCCGGTGTGGAGAGGAAGAGGAAGCAGCACGCTTCCTCTTCCTCTCCTCCCGAATTTGATCCGCATGCTTAACTCTCCCGAGAAAGTCCGAAGTTGGGACTTAAGCCTGGGATAAAGTTTTGCAAACTTTGGAAGCCGGTGCTGGGGCCATCCCTGGCTGGGCACAGCACCGCCAGACACCGAGAAAAATTAGAAAAGGAGATTGAAGAGAGAGGGGAAAGTGAAAAGGATAGCCAAATGTAGGGTGGAAAAGTGAGCCTGTTCTCAACAGGCGGGCTCTGTGGCGCAATGGATAGCGCATTGGACTTCTAGCTCTGTGACTCGTGAGGTCATTCAAAGGTTGTGGGTTCGAGTCCCACCAGAGTCGCATTTTGAAAAGTACATTCAGCTTCCGCGAACGTTTTAAAAGTCTGTAGGAGTTCTGTTGTAAATGTAGCAGGTCCCTTGAAGAGCAAATTTTGAAAGACCGGTCACCGTCTTCTCTGGAGCCAATAGAAAAGCGTCAGATAACTGCCAAAGGTGAACTTTGTCCTGGGATCTCCGGAGGGCGCGCACCTTCCTGCAAAGTTTGTTCTTGGAGAGAGCAGCGTGATAGCCTGGGAAATGATACCGTCCCTATCTCTGCTACTAAAAAGCCAATTCTGTTGCCTTAGTTTTCCTCGCCTGTCAAATGAGAGAGAATTGAGCTAAGCTTATTTGCAGGCTCTAAACTTTACAGTCTCGAACCTATTTACTGACTTGCATGACTTCTTGGTTTTCTTCCTCCCTGAAAAGCAAGAAGCAACCATCATAATTATTCACACGTGCATAGTGCATTCAAAGCACAGCCCTCAATACAACCCATTTTACTGATGAGGAAATAATCTGTGAGAAGTTAAGGGAAGATCAACCTCACAATTAGTAAGCCTGATTTGAACCCAGGTACCTGGCTCAAGGTCAGCTCTCTATCCACTCCATTCAGCCTCTCACCTTTCCTATAGTTGAGGCAGCATAGTGCTATGGAAAGAAAATAACTGGCATTCATATAGCTCCTATTGTGTGCTAGGCACTGCACTTTACAAATATATTATCACATTTGGTCCTCATAACCATTCTAGGAGGCAGGTGCTTTTATTGTCTTGTTGAGGAAACTGAGGCAGGGGTTGTGACTTGTCCAAAGTCACACAGCTAGTAAGGGTCTGAATCTGGATTTCAGCTAAGGTCTTTCTGATTCCCAGGCCCAGCATGCTATCCACTGAACCCCCCTAGCTTCTCTATAGTGTACTTTGGAACTGGAGCTTGTGGGTTTGAGTCCTCACCCTGATATTTATTATGAAACTTTTGGCAAGCCATTTAATTTCTCTTGGTCTCGATTTCCTCATCTATAAAATGGTTCCTGATCCTGACATTCACTTTCACTGTAACTTTAGACAAGTCATTCTTTAGGCCTTGATTTCCTAAGAGAGCTGTACTACAGGATATCTAAGGTCACCCCTGCAGCTCTAAATCTATGGTCTTCCTAGGAGATGGAAACATTTAACAAATCTCATCTTATTTTTCCACCTGCAGCCTGATTAAAAAAAAAAAGTAAAATAAGGCACAAAGACCTTTACTTGTCACAAGTTAGAAGACCTAGGCAACCTTGTTTCCAGGCATAGAAAATCAATAAATCTTGTCTTCGGAAGAAACTATGAAGATCAAGTACAACCTTACACCCAGAGAAGTAATTGACTTTACAACATCTCTGACAGGTGTTTATTTAACCTTTGTGCAAACATTTCCAAGTGACCCAAAGACAGCAACAAAGCAACTTGATCCATTGTGGGACAGCACTGATTTCATTTTAGCATGAGATTTGCCTCCCGTGTAATTTCTACACCCATTGGGGGCAGTTCTCCCCTCTGAAGCTACATAAGATAAGCCCCAAACTCTCTTTTACTTGCCTTCCCTTCATCTATTTGAAGATAACACTTCCCCTTACCCCCACCTTGCCCAGTTCACTCAAATGTAAACATCCTCCCTGCTTTAAAAGCATTCCTCAGATGATAAAGTTTCTGGACCCTTCAAGTAGATCATTCTCATCTGAATATATTTGTTTTCTAATCTCCCTCTTAAAATGCGGTCCCAAAGCCAGGACACAATACTCCAGTGGTCTGATCAGGGCACTGCCTTTGATCATCTTCTAGGAGTTTTGCTTAGGATCATACATTACCTTTGTTTGTTTAAACAAGTTTTCCATTGGTTCGACCAGAACAATGCTTGGATGACTTGGTTGTTTTAAGAGGGATAGCTGGCTAATTATACTCTGATTTATAATGAACTAGCGTAAGCAATAAAAGACATAAAATACTATGAGAGTTTGGAAGGAAAGATCACTTCTAGCTAGAGTGATAAGATGTGTCTTGAAGGATAGGCAGGAATTTGACAAGTGGAACTGGATGAGGAAGGCCATTCCAAGAACTCTGTGTATTAACAAAGACATAATGATGAGAAACCAGAGGGCTGTTCAAGGAACAGTGAGTGGTCCAGTTTGACTGGAGTATAGGGCTGCCAGTACTAGCTAGTGGGATATTAGTCTAGAAAGGTAGGTTAGAGCCAAATCTTGGAGGACCTGGAAGGCCAGGCTGAGAGACTTTTAGGAGGGAGACACTGAAAATTTCTGAGCAAAGGGGTAATATGGTAAAACTATGCTTTAGCAAGATTAATCCTCCAAAATGCTGACACATTTTTATCTTCTGCTCTTTTTAAATACACTCCTCAGCCACCAAAGTTTCTTAGAGTACTTCCTCAGAACAGGCATTTTGCAACTTCCAAGATGACACCTTATCTCATATAGGCTGTTTTACGTTGAGGTCTTTCTGTTTAAGAAACCCCCTAATCTTACCAGCCTATTTTCAGCATATTTCTTAGGTTGGGTTATTTCTGCAGATGACTGAGCTTATTCAATTATTATTATTATTGTTTTGCTTAAGTTTCAGAGGGTGAGCAATCTTATGTTTGGCCCAAATTCTGGGAAGTCAACTTGTTTAGACTCTCCATATCCCCCATGCACTGAACACCAATGTGCTGTCCAATCATACACTTTTTAAAAGCTTACTTATAGAGGTGTTAGGTGGCACAGTGGAGAGAGCACCAGCTTTGGAGTCAGGAGGATCTGAGTTCAAATTTGACCTTAGATACTTACTCTCTATGTTACCCTAGGCAAGTCATTTAACCCCCATTGCCTAAAAACAAACAAACAAAACCAAAACAACCTTATAAAAATGATAGCCCACATGTGTATAGAACTTTGTTCATAAAGTACTTTCCTCACAATTCTGTATTACTATCCCTATTTTGCAAATGAGAAAACTAAGGCTTAGAAAAAAAGAAGGAAGTGACTTGCCCAGGGTCACACAGCTACTCTGTGTCAAAGCCATTTTCCAGTTCTTTGACTACACCATGATGTCCCTAAAAAGTACTCTTCAGGGTTCTAGCATTTGTCACTTGGCTTGGTCTACATACTGATATAATGATAATCTGTAATCCTCTCACTTAGGACTATATAAAGGAAATAACACCAATATTCAGTCAAATTGCTTAAAAGTGAATTAAAACTCTGTGAAATCTGAATTGGTATAGGGCCTTGAACATGCTTAATGGGGATTTAATTTAGATTTGCATAATTCCTTTGTAGGAACACTAGACACTGGAACACTGTTTGCCCTGACTCTGGAAGTATGTACGTGTGTATGTATACACACACATACACACATAGAATTATGGCCCGGGTGGGTGCTAAATGACCTCTTGGTCAACTAAATTTTGGTTAATTTCAGAAACCTAGTCTGGCTTACTAGCCTACCACAGACTAATGCCAGGAATGTCCACACACATCTAACAAAAGGGAAAAAGGGACTAAAGCTGTGAATCCCAATCTCCATTCTCCCTCACTTGCAAGCAGAACATTAGCAAACTGAGGATTAGACCATGTGACAAAGTTATGTCAGATCATGCTTATACATCTCCAACAGACTAGGGGACCATCTGATTATCCTCCCTGACATCAACCTCAAAAGTTAGGTCCTTTTCAGGTTTGTCACCCACAATTGTCCTAACTTTATGTGTATATATATATATATATATATATATATATTTCCTGCCTATACTAACTCATTCCCTCTCCCCCAGCCCCAGTCAAATATTAATTTTTAAAATAGTTTTTCAAGTAACAATTAAAAAAAATTAATCTGTCTCTCTTACTACAAGCCTAGCAATTGAACATTATTTTTTTTGGAGGAGGGAAGGCGAGGCAATTGGGGTTAAGTGGCTTGCCCTAAGGTCACACAGCTAATACATGTCAAGTGTCTGAAGTTGGATTTGAACTCAGGTCCTCCTGACTCCAGGGCCTGTACTCTATTCATTGTGCCACCTAGCTGCCTCAAACTGAGCAATTTTTAAAAAAATGAAAAACAAATGCTTCAATATATATTTACATAGTCTATCAAAATAAATTCTCACATTCACCATGGCTGAAAAGGCATGTCTATTTCTGCATTTTAAGTTCATCACTGTCAGGAGTTGAGTGGCATGTTTGATCTTCATTCTTTTGGACTTGTGGTTAATCATTGCATTAGTCAGAGTTCTAAAGTCTTCCAATAGTGTTATCATTGTAGAAAGTGCCCTCATTTTGTTTTGCATCACTTTATAAAGGTCTTCCTAGTTTGCTCTGAAATTGTCCACTTCTATCATTTCTTATGGTGACAGCATCCTTCCAGTCACCCAAGGCTTGAAATTTAGGTGTCATCCTGGATTCCTCACTCTTACCATCCCATATCCAGTCTGTGGTCAAGTCTTGTAGATTCTACCTTAATAACACGTACCCCTCTGTCCTCTAATACTGTCCCCACCTCATCACTTCATGCCTGGGTCATTGCAATAGCCTTGTTTCTCCCTAACCCAGTCTACCATCTACTCAGTTACCAAAGTAACATCTCCTACCCCCACTGCACCCCCTATTCCTCATTCAATAAACTCCAGTGGCTCTTTCACACAAAATCGTCTGTTTAAAGCCCTTCACACCTGACTCCCCCTCCTCCCTTTCCAATTTTCTTACCTCTTACTTCCTAATACATTTCATACAATTTGGTAACACTGTTCTCCTTGCAAGTTGTACCTAACACTCCATGCATTTGCCCTGGATTTCTTGCCCTCCTCATCTCTGCCCCGCAGCTTCCTTTAAGTCCCAGTTAAAAGGCCCACCTTTTATGAGAAGCCTTACCCTGATCCCTTTTAATCCTAGTGCCTTCCCTCTGTTAATTATATCCAATTTATCCTAGAGATTTTATATATCTATATATAGAGCATAATTATAACATATATAACATAACTATATATTGTATTTATGTATAATGTATATATACCTATAAAAATATGTACTTATAGACATGTATACATATAATATATACATTTTTATATATACAAATATATTAAATATAATGGAAAATATATATAGACATATACACATACTTGTTTGTATATCACTGTTTGCTTGTTGTCTCCCTATTAGACTGTGAACACTATGAGAGTATGGATTTTTTTTTTCACCTTTATATCCCCAGTGCTTAGGGCAGTTCCTGGCACATAGTAGGTGCTTAATAAATGGTTGTTGATTTATAATAATATTCTATTACATTCACATATTTGCTTAGTCATTCCCCAGCAGAAAGACTGCATCCCCCCTTCCAAGTTTTGGCTATTAAGGAAGTAGCTGCTTCATATTTTTAAAAGTATACATATAGGTCCTTTTCTTATTTCTTTGGGGTACATGCCTAGTAGTGATATAGATAGGTCAAAGGGGACGTGTAGTTTGGTGACTCTCTGGGCATGGTTCCAAACTGATTTTCAAATGACTAGACCAGCTCACAGTTCTGCCAGCAATGCACTAATGTGCTTGTTTTCCCACAAACCCTCCTTTACCAGTGTGATAGTTGAGGTAGAGCCTCAAAGTTGCTTTAATTTACAATTTTCTAATTATTAGTAATTTAGACTTTTTTTTTTTTTTGCTTTTTGGAGGGGGGAAGGCAGAGCAATTGGGGTTAAGTGACTTGCCCAAAGTCACATGGCTAGTAAGTGTTAAGTGTTTGCGGCCAGATTTGAACTCAGATCCTCCTAACTCCAGGGTGGGTGCCCTATTCACTGTGCCACCTAGCCGCCCCAATTTAGACATTTTAAGTGATTGTTGATGCCTTTGATTCCTTCCTTTGAAATTGCCTGTCATTTCCTTCGACCATTTATCTCCTAGGGAATGGCTTCTATTTTTATAAATTTGAATCAGTTCTCAAAAATGAGACCTTTATCAGAGAAACTTTTTGGGGAGATTTTTTTCCCCAGTCACCTGTGGAGACAAATGAAAAGCCTGAGAGCAGAGAGTTTGGGGGTAATTAATATTAAATATATTAATTATGGCTAGCAAATAATCAGTAAACTAAGGTCAGTGGTTCACTGAAACCAAAGATGAATCACTGAGATGATCCAATGTTTAAACATGCTTGGAAGAGTGAATATTTCTGCTTTGATATGTTAACAATTAATGAGAGCATGAATATTATAATGAGAGGTGATTTTATTCTAATGAGTTAGGGGGACATTACTCTGATTATGTCACTCTTGGACAAAGAGACTCTTCTCAAGCCAGACACTCCCCCCCCCCCGCCCAACCCCATGGCAATCTAGATAAAAGGATCTATCTAGGATCTCTCTCCACCCAGATCACTAAGGTTGAACACCCAATGGGTTAGAGTTCACCTAGATCAGCAAGTCATCTGGAAAAAAAGAAGAGGATAAAGAAATCTCTGGGTCCGAAAGAGGGCTTTATTCAGACTATGGAAACAACATCCTTCCTTACATTTCTGGATCCAAAAAGCTGACATCCTGGTATTCTGTTCAAACCACAGAAAACAAAAACAAAAACTTGGAGGGAAGAGAGAAAAGGGTGAAACAGTGGGAGAAGTAAGATGAAGTAGAAGGAATTCTTCCAGCTGAGAGCAGAGTGACTGGAGAGTAAATTCAACAAATTCACAGAGCCACAGATTCCTGATAAATCAATAGAATTCTCTGTATTGAGCCCATTCAGTTCCACTTAGGAGGTAGTGGTGGACTGCTTCTAGCCTACTGAAGAGATTTCTTCTAAACAAGTAGATTCCTTTTATTCTCATATCTCTGTTGGGAGATAAGGGGATATAAGAATATCCCTTTAAGGTCACTTTCTGAACTCTCTTCATCCCCTTATCTGAGGCTAGATGTCCCTGGGTACAGAGCGCAAAAGTCCTGGGCAGGGCAGCCCATTATCCAGTGGCACAGAGTTAGCATGAAGCTGCCGAATCAGAGGTTTGGGGCCTAGGTACGGCTGGGCCACACAGCAGGGGGTGGAGTGATTCCTAGTTCCTCCCGAAGAGCTCCTATGGGCTGCTCCCACCGTTGTTCATAGTAAAGGTTGAGGACACATCGGGAGTTTCGGCCATTCTGAACTGCCCAGGGAATCAGCTCTGTTACCAACACCTTCAGCTTCCTATGGGGACAGGGAAGAATTCATTATGTCAACCCCACCCCATACTTCACCTATATATCTGTTTAGCTGTAAAGAGATTGCTAAGGTCTGAATGCAGGCACTGAGGTGGCTCTGGCTTCTGCTCCTATTTCTGGCCCCTCTGTCCCCTAGCTCTTCTTCCTGCCTGGACACCCATACAAGAGGCCACAAAGGAGCTTACTTGGCACTGAGTCGGATGGGTCCAAAGGCAGCTCCTAAGATACACATGGGCAGGCCTGTTTGGATGGCTTCGAACCACTTAACCACAACTTCTCCTGGCCAAAAGGAAAAAAAAAAGGTAGTGATAGAGACAGGACTTTATGGGTAGTTCTGCTACACATCGTTGTATTGTGGAAGCACCATGTGCCAGGAAAGGCAAACCACCATCTCTTCCCCTTAGCTCCTTACAGAGATGGCCCTGAAACTGAACCCCCAAACTACTGGCCCTGCTTCCAGCCCAGGCCTTACTACCATCATTGAGGACAGCAACCACCATGGAGAAGGGGCCCACAAGCTTTTCCATCCCCACTAACTGCTGAGCCAATGTCACCGATGTGAAGGTAGGCCCAAGAACCTGGGGAATGGCAGCACGCCCCCCTGCTCCCACTTCTAGTCCAGTTCCCAAAGCCTTCATCCCCATTTAACTGTGAACTCCTTCAGGGCATGGACAGTCTCTCCTTTTCTATCCCCACTGCTTTATACATAATAAACACTTAATAAATGCTCATTCATTCATTCATGTATGTGATGCTCAAGATGGGCTGCCCAGCCTGGAGGAGGCGGGATTAGGGGCTGACCAGTCCCACCTGGTTGCCCTAATAGGACCCAGTTCTTGGGTCTAGTTTGGCCAGGGCATGCTATTGGCTCCCTTCTTGTCTGTTGCCTTCACAATTCTTGTTCCCTTCCCTTTGGATTTATGATGCTCAGATAATCCACCCCAGCCCAACCTCCCAGGTTTTGTGCCCACCAGAATAAGTACTCACGCACCAAGCATGTTGGTAGGCATTCCCAAAAGGGTATGGAGTAGGTCATGAACCTCACGGTAACGTTGGATCACATAAGCAAGTTCCTCATCATCCACAAATCGGGTGGGCGCTCGTGTATCTGGCGATACCCTCTGAAACCCCCCCCCCCATTACTTAGTTACATCAGCTCCCCTAAGCCTCTGCTACCAATTTCACACAGGCCAGCTATTCCTCACTAGTCCTTGGCTCCAATGCCTTCTAGGCACACATACTAATTTAGATAAACATTTAAAAAACCCAGCAATGTCTGGTATGATTATCTCAAAGGCTGTTGCTAGAGGCATAGGGATCCTAGGGGCATCTTTAGGGTTATTATGTTGGAGGGGGAGGGTCCGTATATAGGAATGAGAAGAGAGAATCACACTGTGTAGTTCCTGCCTCCAATACTTGTCTCTAGATGAAACTGTGTTATAATGAAGATCAAGGACATCACTGAAGGGCAAACGAAAAAGTCACAGAAGCACATTACAAACTGAAGGCTGGGGTATACAAGGAAGTAGGGTAATCCCTCTGGTAATAGTAAGGCATGTATGAGCTGATGAGGTGTATAGAAGCCATAGGACTTTAGCACATAGCACATAGCACACTGAGCTTCCTCCTCTGCTACTAGACCCCCTTGTGTCCAGCGTGGAACCCTCCAGATTCAACATAGAAATGTCTGGCTACCCCTTCACTGAATGCACTTGACTGTCTGTTTGCATACATGACAAGTATTTTCATTTAATTATTCTGTGGATTATTTCCTCCCAAGTTCTCCTCTGAGCACAGGATCCAGCAGTTTTACCAGGCAGGAAAGGCTCTGAGTAGTTGTCTTTTGATGGCCTGTTGGCTGAGCACCTCCGTCACTCCATTCAGACAGAGGCTCTGCAGGGGATGAATTCTTTCAGTCATAGCCCTCCCAAAGACATCTACAAAGGTGTGAAGGTGTGGAGGAATTGTCAACTGAATTACCAAAGGGATCACCCATATATGCTGATGAAATCACAGCTCCCTTTAGTACTGATAGAAGTACTGCTCTCTTCACTTGTCAGTTTGTCTCTATGTCTTCCCACATCCATGCAGTCTTTGTCTTGAGGAGAGAAAGAGATGCCTGCATTTGCTTAGTGGAGTGCCACAGGTAGAAGCCTGATGACATCTTTGTGCATGATCCTTAATGTCAAGTTCCATGAAGCTAGACTTGAACCTTGAGCTTAATTACCTTTAGGGCAATTCTGTTGCTCCATCCTCTGTAGGTTAGCAGAGCCTGGCGGCACAGTTGTGTCATAGCTAGTTGCTACAATATGGGCTAGGGACTGGGTCAGAAGCTATGCCTTCTCCATGTCCTTGAATCCAGAGAGCTACCTGGGATACTTTCTGGACAGGTACCTCCACCAGAGAGATAAGTTGGAAAACCATAATGTCAAGGAATTAGAGAAATCTTCTAGTTCTCAAAAAATGCAGGTGATATCTGGTTAAAGTCAACACGAAGGGTAGTCATAGGATGTAGGGTTAAGAAGGTTTCAGGAGATGAAGGCTGTAAGGTCAGGGGGCTCTGCAGCCTCAGTGACTGGGAAAAGAGTGGAGGACTAATATGCTCAGATAGACTGTCCCTGTATTCTCTTCTACTGGATGGGGCCCTCTGGGGTCACTGGGCAACGATGGCTGCTGGGCAATGGGGGAATAGAGGACACAGAGGAGCCAAAGGCCATGCTCTTACCAATCTTCTCTTAGCTTTGAGAGAAGCTTTTATAATCTGCACAACCAGATAATAAAAACCTAGGTCTTCAAAGTCAAAAGGTCAGGGGTGATGTAATTACTCCCAGGATATTTCTATGGTAGCTTGTGGCTGTTACCCCTGGTTCTACCTCTATCTATTCCCCTCATCCCCCAGGGCAAAACCTCCTATACAGAGAAGAACACTCACATTAACATCAAGAAAGTGGGCATACTCCCAACCAAAGGAGCCCTCTGGTAGGGTCCGGAGTTTGTTCAAGTCCAGGGTAGAGAGCTGGATTCGAGGTCGTTCCCTGTAGAAGCAGAGGGGAAGATTCAGGAGCTAGAATGGGTGAATTAAGGGGTGAATAAGATTACCAGACATGAGTGACACTTAGGTTATATAAAATTGACAGCTAGATTAGGCCTTAGGAGAGGATGAATTAGATAGAACTGTGGAAGGGTAGGAAAGCCACAATCCATATACACTTATTGCGCTACTCTGTGAAAGGGACTTCATCAAGAAATGTCAAGGGATGCAAAAGAGGTTTGGGATACTATCCCTACCCGCAAGAAACTTTTGAGAAAAAAAGGATACATGAAAATATAATTAACAACAGGATGCAAGGCAGTATGCAGTAGTATAAAGAGTTTTGGAGTCAGGAAAGAGTCATATTTCACTTCTTACACTTAGGAGCTGTATGTCTATGAACTCTTTCCCTCATCTGTAAAAGGGAAACCATAGCACCAGTAGCCACTACTTCACAGGATGGCTATAAGAATCTAATATGACCATATGTGTAAACCTTGAATTGCTCTACAAAGGTCAGCCATCACAATTATTCCAAGGCAGTATATTTGAAACATAAAATTAGTGGTATTAACAGTGAACACTTAAGAAGTTCAGAGAAGGGGCTGCTAGGTGGCACAGTGAATAAAGCACTGGCCCTGGAGTCAGGAAGACCTGAGTTCAAATGCGGCCTCAGACACTTAACACGAAAAACTAGCTGTGTGACCTTGGGCAAGTCACTTAACCCCAACTGCCCTCCCCCCCAAAAAAGCAAAAAAAAAAAAAAAGAAGTTCAGAGAAGGAAACGAGAACTCACTGTGGGCTGGGATAGTCATGGAAAACTTCAGGGAGAAGGCATGACTTTAGCTGAGTCTTAAGGGATATAAAAATAATTGGAAAGGAAAGTGAGGAACATTCCAAGAAATAGAAATAGTATGGCTAAAGAAAAGCTGTGTAAGAAGTAACATCTGGAGAAGTGGGGAGTAGAGGGTCTTCCATGATAAGGAATCAAGATTTTATCCAGTAGGCATAGTTTCTATGTAGAGGAAAGCTCAGAGTAATAACTTACATAAGGTTCAGGATAGGGGCAAGGCTGGAAGGGACCAGAGAAGTTGCCTCATTCAACCCCCTTCATTTTACAGATGAGGAACTGAGGCCAAGAAAGGCTAAGTGACTTGCCCAGGATCACATGTCTGGTAAGTGACTAGGGCAGCGTTTGAAGTCCAATACTTTCCCCACTATAACATTCTGCTTTGGTTTGAGGGATATCAGAATCCTCATTCTCCCACCCCAACCCCTCCAATTAAGTAAAACCCATGCCAAGCCCAAGAAGGGACCTACTGCAGGATCTCGGTACCCTCGGGGTCCCTCTTCATCCGATCCCTGAGTGACTGAAGAGCTTGGTGTCCTGTGGTCTCACCCAGAACAGCAACCATGTCTGAAAGGACAGAAATGAGCACAAGTGGAAAGAATGGGGGAGTCTCTAGGTCAACTCAAAATTCCGAGCTGTGTGTAGAACCCTGTGATAAGATATAAGTGAAAGAAGTCAAGGTCCTCCCAAACATTCATGTACAAGGTAATGAGGATATAAAGATGAAAAATTATAATGATTATGACTTCAAGAAATTTAATAGAAGCATTAAGACAAGTATACAAAAAAGCATAAGGCAAAATAGGATTAAGTGAAAAGGAGAAAAATACAAAGTGATTTGAGAATTTTGAGGATGGAAATACCACTCTCAGGTGGGAGGAGGTGGGATGGTATTCAAGGAAGGAATCTTATCCATTCATGGAGGAAACAGTCCCTGAGATGAGCCTTAAAAGGTGCAAAGAATTTTAACAGGGAGTGACAGGTTCATAGATAAGCAGCATTTATGAAGGTGACTCTTTCCCTGAGACCTAGAATACAGTGTGGTAGAAAGAGCACTAAACTAACAACCAAGGGACCTGGATCTGTCCCTAGTTCCTGGCTTTGGGCCTCAAATTTCCTCATTTTTAAAATAAGGAGATTGAATTAAATGACCTCTAAGAAGCCTTCCTGTTCTCAAATTGTATAATTCAATCTATATTAAGTGTTGGAAGGAATTTATACATTGTGGGTCACTGGCTGGGAGTCAGCAGAATAGGGCAGTTAAAGAAGGTTAGAACTGGAAGGGACTTAGGTCATCTTCTCCAACCCCCTCATTTTACAGATAAGGGCTAGCAAGCAGGATACTAAAAACAGACAAGGCAGGCCTGACCTGTTCAGGACCTTAGTGATCATCTAATAGCAGGGTGTGGTGCTAAAAGCATTGTACAGGCAGCACAAATTCAGGACTTAAAAAATTTCAACTACAAAACAAGATTTACAAAAACAAAAGACTTAAATAATTAAAAAGATATTCAATGTTCATGGCTGGGACAAGCCAATATAATAAAAACAATAGTACTCAAATTATTCTCCAAATTTAGTACTCTATCAAGTTACTAAAAGGCTACTTTACAGAATTAGGTGAAATAACAAAATTCATGGAGTAAGAAGTGGAAAGGAATAGTAAGAGCTATTGAAATAGAATAATGAAATAGTAGGCAGGAGTGGTAGCTTAGTGTTATCAAATCTTAAACTAGAGTATAGAATAGTAATTACCAAAATTACCTGGTACATGATAGAAAACAGAAAAGATCACTGAATTGGATAAGATGAATAAAACCTAGATACAAATGTGTAGAGAGAAGTCTAGTGCTCAATAAATCCGGGAACAAAATCTTGGAGAAAACAGTCTGGTAAAAAATGAATTTACATCACCATCTTATACTTCATACAAAAATAAGTTCCAAATGGATAAACAAATAAATAGTCATACCATTAAAAAATAAGAAAAGAGAAGGTTATATCTTCCATAGTTATGAATGGGAGAAAAACTACAATCAGACATGGTATAAGAAAGATCACAGAAGAAAAAATGGACAATCTTGAATAGAGAAAATGTTAAAGTTTTTGCAGAAATAAAATCAATGCAGTCAAATTAGAAGAAAAGATATCAATTGGGGGAAATCTTTATATTAAGTAAAATAAAAGTATGACATCCAAAATGCAAATTGAAACAAACATTTATTTCCCAAGTTACTAAAGGCTATGAACTAACAATTCTCAAAAGCAGGAGTGCAAACTTATTAATTATCTGAAAAAGTCCTCAAAATAAATAGAGAAATGTAAATTAAAGCTCTAAGGCATCAGTTCACACCCATCAAAGAGCCAAGATACTAAAAGACTGGAAAGGGAACATTATAGATAGGGCTGTAGGAAAAACATTTTAATTCACTAGTTGTGAAACTGAATTGGCTTAGCCATTCTGGAAAACAATTGGGAACTATGCAAGAAAAGTTACTAAATTTTTTATACCTTTTGACCTGGAGATTCCATTACCAGGCCTACATCTCAAGAGTATTCTGATAGTAAGAAAAAAACCAGATATACAAAAATGTTCATAGCAGTATTATTCACTATTAACAAAAATATGGAAACAAAATATGTAACCAATGATTGGAAAATGGCTGAACAGATTGTGGCATATGAATGTATTATTATGCCACAAAGAATTACAAATTTGAAGAATTCAGAGAAAATTGTAAAGACTTACGAAATTATACAGAGTAAAGAAAGCACAATCAAAAGAAAACAAATTCAATAACTACAACAATGCAAAGTCAATGTAGAGAGGTAACAGCACTATGATGAATCATATCAATGTTAGTATTAAAATTTAAGAACTTATTCCTATAAACAGCCACTAAATGGTTTCAGGGCGATTATTCATTGTAAGGGAGCATTTTAAGGTCTCCTATAACTCCAAATATATGATCCTATAATAAAGTGTCTTGTGTCAAAACAAAATGTACCAGTACATTTAAAAAATTCATTAGACTGCAATTCCAAGGCTCCAGATCTGGCACCACTTTGCCCCAAATTGCTTTTTCTTGTCTCATTCTCTGCAAAATGAGATTGTTATAGATGACTTCTTTTTCTGTTTGTGCTCTAAAGACAGGATTCGATGGGACTTAGTAGTGCCTTGGACAGTCATTACAGCAGGGTGCTGGAGAGCACAATAATAAACACATCAAAAAGTAGTAACCTGCCCAGAAATTTAGCAATCAGTGGCAGAGAACTGTTTTGGGAGTTAAGTGACCTGGGTACTGTCAACCCCTGGGAATCCCTGGGCCACCCTAATCACCTCATTGTTCTAAGCTTTTATACAGATTGACTTTACTAACTAATCCAAGTTCTGCAACTGACTACCTATGAGATTTTGAATAATGTCACTTTCTCTTTCTGGACCTCAGTAAGATCTTTTAGAAAATTACAAGACTTGGGTTAGATGATTTCTAAGGCCCTATTCAGTTCTAAATTATGATTTTGGCTTAAAGTTCACCTCATCAATACAATATATACAATCTCAACTGTTCTCCTTTTCCTTCTTCCCAACTAAGATTAACCATTTTTATGTAATGAGATTATATGGGTTTAATTATCAAAGTGGATACCAAAATGGACTTTTTTGATTAATTAGGCAAGCCTGACTGAGTAGAGGAAACTAAAATGCTGGTCCCATAAAACAGGGCTTCTACATTGACCATTGGACCGTGAATCACAAGACCTGGGTTCTGGTCCCAGTTCTTCTATTTATTTACTTTGAGCAAATCACATCTTCTCTCTAGATCTGTTTTTTCATCTATAAAATGGAGACATAAAAGGTTCCCATCTTGCTCTAAAGGTGTTGGGGCTCTATCCAGTTCAAGGCACTGGATGGGGTGGGGTTTGGGGCTTAGTGTTAACAGGGCAGAAAACTGGCTAGCAGGATATTAAATAAGGCAAGAATTATTTGACAGTAACCTAGACTAGAAGCTGGGAAGCATGAAATTTGGTCCCGATTCTGCCATAAACTAAAAATGTGGCCTTAGGCAAATTACTTCTCAAATCTGAGTCTGTTTCCTTGTTTATAAAATGAGATGCCTCAAGCTCTAAAGTGGGGAGGAACCTCACATTGAGGGGCACTGAATAGGGTTAGGACTTAGACCTTGGGGGGATGGGACAAGTAAGCAAAGTAAGAGGGGTATAGAAGGTACAGAGTCAGAATGTTAGAAGCAGAAGGAGCCTTCCAGGTCATTTGAAACCAACCAACTAATTTTTTTTTTTTTTTTGCCTTTTGGAGGGCAATTGGGGTTAAGTAACTTGCCCCAGGTTACACGGCTAGTTTTTTTGTGTGTGGGTGTTAAGTGTCTGAGGCCGGAACCGAACTCCCGTCCTGACTCCGGGCTGGCGCTTTACTCACTTCTACACGTAGCCGCTCCCCAACCTCCTAATTTTACAGACTTTATTCTGGAAAACAAGATATTAAATAGACCACAGTAGCCTGGTCAGGGCTTTAGTGACCATGAGTGGCGGAAAACACCCTGAACTGTGAATCAACAAACTTGATTTCTATAATTCTGGCTCTGCCACTGATTCTCTATTTCACCTTAGGCAACCTGGAATAATGGTAAGAGAATTAGATTTGGAAGCTGAAAACTAGGATTCAAATCATGGCTCTGCTCCTAAGGCCTTAAATATTTGGGCACTTGTGTAACTTTGATCAAGTTCATTCTATTTCTCTTGGCCTGACTTCTTTCTGAAAAATGAGATTAGACTAGAAGATTTCTGCATCCCCTTCCAGGTGGGACCTACTAGAGGAAAAAGGGCGTTGGAACAAGATCAAACTTGGGGCTTCGGTTGAGAGAGGGAGAGGATGGAGAAAGGAAGACCAGGATCCCCGCCGGGGCACTAGTGATCACCTAGGAGCAAAGTGACCCTGCAAGGGTCATGAACCAGAAATCGGAAGGTTTCCTCTTGGCTCTGCTCCTGATCCTAGAGGTCACTTGGTTATCGAGTAGCTCTCTGGGACCTAATCTCCCCACTGGAGGGAATGGATGAATTTAAAGTTAAACAATAATCTGCTCGACTCCTCCCCAGGCTGAGGGACTGCAGGCTAAGGGTCAAGGCATCATGAAAATGTGGGGAAAGGATTCCCCTCCCCCATCCCCTTTGGAATCGGAGAAACAGAGTTGAATGCCAGGTGTCACTTTACTTTCTGTGCAACCTCGGGGAAGTCCCTTAGCCTCTGAGCCTCCGTTTCTTCATCTGTGCAATGAGATGGGTGGGCACGATGACCTCCGCGGTCCCCTGTCGCGCTGGGCAGGCTCACCGTGGCGGTAGGGATCACAGAGCGCCATGCAGGCGGCGCCGGCCGCCAGCAGCGTCTTCTGTAGCGGGCTGGTGGGTATGTGACCTGGATAGAGCTGGCCCAAGCCCGTACTGCGGCCGCCGGGGACAGCCGCCGAGGTCGAAGCTGGGCGATAAGCGCCGAGGGGAAGTCGAGGTAGTAGGCCTGGGAGCCGCGACAGGCGGAGCGGCGTCGCCATGGCAGCGACCCCGAAAGGCAGAAAGGGCAAAGTTAATTCACCTCCCAACCAGCTGCGACGGAGCCGCGCAGAGGCCAAAAGTAGTTCGATCGCGCTCACCGGCTATCAGCTACTTTGTTTTCTAATTCTCTTAGGGCTCTCCCGACCTTTCAAAGAGCTACATTCACTTTTCTCTCCTATTCTACTACTG
This sequence comes from Petaurus breviceps papuanus, assembly GCF_028583685.1. Lineage (NCBI taxonomy): Eukaryota > Metazoa > Chordata > Mammalia > Diprotodontia > Petauridae > Petaurus > Petaurus breviceps. Next base: position 10,789,142 of record NW_027187344.1, read on the forward strand.
TAAAGCCTGGATAAAAGGTGCAGTCTTCGCTGCAAATGACTCTTGTTGTCTGCTAGGCCTGAGGCACGTTTCTCTCCGGCACAGTAAGAAAGTACCACTTCCGGCCTCGGAGTATGGCGGCGCCCAGAGAGGGACCCCATTTCTTGGACGCTTGTATGTCACTTCCGGTGGTTCCTTTCGGGAGTGCAAGCATGGGGTATGTGGGTTCATCTCGCCTGCATGGGCTCTTCGCAGTCTACAAGCCGCCTGGGTTGAACTGGAAACATCTGCGGGACACTGTGGAGCTTCAGCTCCTGAAGGGTGAATGACTCCGTTCCCTGGCCCTTGTACCCTTTTCCTTTCCACGACCCGCTTTATGCGCGAACTTCACCTAATGCTACTAACACTAAATAAGAACCAAATATGGGTCAGGCTTGTGTGATCTTGGATAAGTCACTCCCCTCTCTGTTTCAGTTTCTTCATCTCTAAAATGAGCAGGTTGCACTAGATCTCTAAGGTCCTCTCCTTGCATTCTCCTCCCGAGCCCACCCTGTCCAGGTGACCTTTCCTCCTTTCTCTAATATTTATTTATAACAGTCCACTTCTCATTGCAGTAAGCCTGCTTTGGAGTCAAATGCTTAGCACAGTGTACGACACATAGTAAACTCTTAATAGTCTATTCTCATCTCTCTCTATTTTCCTGGTTTTCTTCTTTGCCCCTCCCTCTGCTCCCCTCATCCAAGATTATCCCTACTGCCTCCTTTTCCAGAGCCCTTAGGTTTTAAGATCATATTTAGAACTGGCAGGAACTTTAGATAGCAGACACCTGATAGGCCAGTCTCACTGTCCCCTATTTAGAGAGGAGGAAACACTTCCACGGGGGTTCTTTCATGCTATTTCCCGTAGAGCCAACATCACAACAACCCTGTTACAAATGAGGAAACTGTGGAAGCCAGAGGTTAAATGACTTCCCCAGGAACATACAGCTAGGAAGTATCCCACCGAGGATGCAGGCTTAAGTCTTCTGACTCCAAGTCTAGCATTCTCTCCACTGGACCACTTAAGTTGTTTATGACCTTCCCCCACTGAGAACTGTTCTTAGCCCCTGAATTAGACTGATAGGATCTTAAAGGTCATCTCTATTACATTTCCCATATTTTACCAGGAAAACAGGGGACCTGATATTAGAAGTGGCTTAGTTAGAGGAATAGCCCCAAGATCCAGAACTGGCTTCTGAAGTCCAGACTGTGTCATCTTTTTTATTTTCCTCTACTGCCTCATACTACTCTACTCATCTTCCAGGTCTTAACTCACAGAAGAAACACACCCCTCAAGAGCACGTCCGATTCCTGCTTGGGCCCATGGAGGGAAGTGAAGGGAAAGAACTGACCCTCTCAGCCACTAGCGTTCCGGTGCTTTCTGAGCACCCGTTAGGTAAGATGATTCTGGGGCTTGTTGGTGGCATCACCATCATAGCATCAAGCAGCAAGGAATGCAATTCACTTCAGTGTCACAAGAATGTAAGTGCTTACCAGGAAACCATGACAGGTTGTTGTTTTTTCAGGGGGGGTAGTTATTGGTTTGTTTTTAACATTAAAAAAAAAAACTTTTTCGTTCCAAATTCCCTCCCTCCTGCCTCTCCTCCAACTATTGGGAAGGTAAGCAATATATCAATTATACATGTGAAGACCATAACAGTCATCGGTGATAAGAATTTTTAAAAATGAAAGTTTCTGCCCTCAAGGAGCCTACATCCTAAGGCAGAAGTTCTTAACCTTTTTTGTATCGTAGACTTCTTTGTTAGTCTGTTGAAACTGATAGATCACATCTCAGAACAGTCTTTTTTTTTTTTTTAAACAATTGGGGTTAAGTAACTTGCTCAAGGTTACACGGCCAGGTGTTTCTGGGTGGGTGCTAAGTGTCTGAGCCTGGATTCGATCCCCAGGTCATCTCGACACTAGAGCCGGTGCTCTTACTCGCTGTGCTACCTGGCCGCCCTGTCAGAACAGTCTTTTAAATGCACAAGACACAATAGATAGGATTATAAAGGAAAACAATTATATTAAAATAAGGATGTACTTTTTTTCCCATTAAAGTTCATGGAACCCCTGAAATCTCTCCACAGAGGCCTTGGGCATCTATGGGCCTCAAGTTAAGAGCCCTTGTTTTAATGGGAGAGACTACATATGTGCATGTACAAGGTAGTATAGGGAAGGAAGGCCCTAGCAGGTGGGGGTGTTCAGGAAGTATATATAGATTTGGCCATGATCTGCATAGAGTAATAATTTAACTTATCGGAGCTGATGAGTTCATCAGGAGAGTGTGGAGAGCAAAGGCCACAGGACTGAACCTTGGGGGTTTACCACAATTGGGGATGGGGTGGGGGCAGGGATGAAGATTTAGCAAAGGAGACTGAGAAGGGAAGGCTAGATGGGAAGGAGGAGAACCAAGAGAGAGCAGTGTCGTGAAACCGAGAGAGAACAAAGTGTTCAGTCGTGTCAGATGTTAGAAAGAGGTCAGGAAGGGTGAAGGTTGAGAAAAGGTCATTAGATTTGGCAGTTAAGAGACCACTTATAACTTTGGAGAGAACTGTTTCAGTTGAGTGTTGAGGTAAGAAGCCAGATTGCAGAGGGTTTAGAAGAGAATGAGAGGAGAAGAACTGGAAGTACCAAGTGTAGAGGGCTTTTTCAAGAGTTTGACTGAGAAAGGGAGGAGAAATGGGGATGATAGGATCTGGTGAAGATTGGTTAAGCATTTGAAAAATTTGACATGTTTATAGCCAGCAGGGTAGGAACAAGTAGATAGAGAGAAATGGAAAATTAAAGAGAGTTAGGAGATGAGAGTGGGAATAATCTGCTTGAGAAGATTAGAGGGAATTGCCTGTAGAGGTGTTGGCAAAAAGCGGGAGATGCTTGAAAGCATTGTGCAATTTCCTAAATGTAATGTTTCCTATAATTATAGGCCCAGTATAATATTATGTGTGATTATATATAGTGCAAGGGCCAGGCTGGTATCTTTGGGAGCCAGTAAGGGATAAATAAAAGGATTACCTTGAGCAGTAATGGCCTCACATTGAGGTTGGATAGTATAAATTTATAGTGGATACATGGTTTCAGGAACACCATCATTATCTAAGACTGGACTAATGGGGTAAATTGTTGGAGGATAATTTCCAAGGGTCTGTGGGTTAAGGAGGATCCAAAGTCTCAGATTTATAGCTACAAGGGACTTTAGATATATCTAGATTTGTTTATAAATTAAGAAACAGAGACTCAAAGAGATAAAAGTGACTTACTGTTAGGTTACACAAGAAGTAAATGATAGAATTTAGTATTTGAACTGAGATCCTCTGACTTTAAATCTGTTTATCTGTCCCTTTGCTGCCCCAACATGAGTAAATGGAAAATAAATACACAGGAAAATCCTGATGATGCCAGGCCATTTATTCTGGGTCTGCTGGCTATGTCTACAGTATTTCCCCTCATCCTCTAGAATAGCAGTTGGCAAATTATAGTCTGCGGGCCAAATCTAGCCCACTATCTGTTTTTGTGTGTCCTATGAACTAAGAATGGTTTTGACATTTTTAAGTAACAACTTTTAAATTGTCAAAACCATTCTTAGCCATACAAACAGGCACAGCCATAGTTTTCCAGCCCCTGCTCTAGAAGTACAAATTGCATACTTTATCACTTCTCTGATGAAATACTCAGTTGCCCTGCAGGTGGGTACAGGGACACTTTGAGTCATATTTTCAGTCTTCTCAGAGCCTTTCATTCTAATCATTGCAATCATGTGGACAGACAGGGTTTATGGCATCCATTAATAGGAGTATTTACCCTTTTAGGCCAGAGTTAGTTTGGGAACCTTTTGTACACAAGGAAAATCCTCTTGACTATATTTTTTCCTTCCTACTTGTGATATGCTTAGAAGCAGTCATAGCTCAGTTCCATCCCCAGGCTCAAGGAAATGACTATGCCTTCAGGGAGGGGGACTATTTGTCGCACAGACTTTTCATGTGTAGCAGTAACAGAACCTGTAAACCAAAACTGTTCCTGGTTTGAATTTCTCTGGAGCAAAATATTTCAAGCAAATAAGTCTTGAAAACCAGAGTCACTGACAGAAATTGACTGAAAAATTGGAGGAAAACTATGTGATCCTGCCTCTATCCCAAACCCAGGCTTATTTCCAGCATCTTCAGTGATCTCTGAAGAGTTCTTCTTTCTTCTTGGGTGCTAGAGATGCTATTGCCACATTATTCCAGGGACCTCACATATCTCATCTCTTTCCAGTGAGAGGGCCAAAATACAGGAGTGTGAAGGTGGGCGTCGGGCACCGGCTGGATGTCAAGTCATCTGGAGTGTTTGGTAGGCAGCATTGGCATGGCTTAGATTGTATGGCTGCTGCATGGGAGAGCAGCATGGCTTCTTGGAGGGCGGGATTAACAAGTGATAAATGCCCTGTGGAGGAGGGGCAGTATAAAAGAGAATGATAACTATCCCTTCCACCCCCTGCCATACAAGTCTGAAATATTGTTGTCAAGGCCAAAGAAAGTTCCTCTGAGAATCCTTCCTATGGCCATTCCTTGTTTGTGTCTCTGATAGTCGAATTCCCCTCCCTGACCCTCTCTTGGCCCAGGTCTTTATAATATTAGGATAGAGGTTATAGGCTCGTGAGGATAGTTAAAACTTTGGGACCTGTCCAAGGGCCAGGAGTCAAGAAATACAAGATCACATTTAGGATGTATAAACATGTGTTTCTGGTCCTTGTTGGTAGGCACTTGGACATATCTGCCATCAGAAACCACAGTGCCCAGTTCAAAAGGACAAGAGCCAGATGGCAGCTGCTTCTGTGCTGTCTGTGGCCGTGGACTCAGTGACCACATCCTCCGGATGGGTCCAGTCACAGTCAGTCCTTTGTATTTTTTCTGCATTTCTCCCAACCCCCAGTCCCCAGTAGGATTCAGGCTGGATAGACATTATCTCATTTTGCTGTCCTTTTTCTTTACTCTACAAGAGGGGTTAGGAGAAATTTTCTCCTTCAACCAGAACAAGAAACTGAGACCAGAACTTGCCCAGAGAAATCCTATGCCAGAATCTTATATGCTTACTGCTCTTCTGTGACAGATAGGACAGCAGTGTTAAGGGAACAGGGCAGAAAATCAAGGCAGGATCAGAGCAAGAACCCCTGATGTAATAGCTTTGGCATCTATTGTAAAATTGTTTCGGTGGTAGAGTCCCAGGCACGAAGGACTCGGGGAGGTCTGGAGATGAACTGTCGAATTGATGTCTTTCAGTGCTCGGCGTGGGTCATGGAAACAAGCTGCTCACAGACATCTACAATGCCCATCTCACCAAGGTACTCACTGGGGGTGCTTAGCTCTAGTGATTAGCTACTTGGCCTCTGGCCTGGAATGAATCATTTAACCTCTGAGTCTCAGTTTCTTCATTTGTAAAATGGGCAGGGATCATAATTCCTTTTCTACTAAATTTCATATGGTTCCTGGGAAGATCTGCAAAGGTAATAGATTGTGAAATCCCTTGTAAAGTACCAGGGGTGGCACAAAGGTGAGGGCTTATTATTTTTCTTCCCCCAAGGCCAGGCTACAGCAACTGAATGGGTCTCATGGCCTCTCATCTACATCAGGAGTTTGGAAGAAAGAATTTCATCCTGCCTCTGGAGAATAAATTAATTAGCTAACATTTATGAAGTACCTCTAGTGTGAAAGGCCATGTGGTTGGTATTATAAGGACTAAAAAACATCAGAAGACCATTGTCTCTGCCCTGAAGAAACTTAAAGTAATTCATTTATTCATTCAAAGATTACTTACTCAGCACCTGCTATATATACGTGGCACATACACGTGGAAGGTTAAATAGTATGAAAAAGATCCTTCAAGGCAGGTCAGGGTGTGTGGGGTCCATAGTGGTCCATCAGATGGAACAGAGAGGCCCTGCTAAAGTGGAGAGCAGGGAGGGAGAGGTCACTGTGTTAAGAAGGGCTCATGGAAAGAAGTAGGTTGAGCTGGACCTTAAAGAATAGGGGTAGACATTTAAAATGGAAGTCTAAAGAAGGCCCCCGAAAGTGTGGAGGATCACTGCAACGTGTTTGGAGAACAGGGGGCCAGTTTGGTGAGAGGAGAGAATGATGAAGGTGAACATCAAGACCTAAGACTGTTTTGAACCAAAATGTGGGAGGTTTTGAATGCCAAGCTTAACAATGGGGAAGGAATCTCTTCCTAGCCCGGCTTTTATTCTGCACATAAGAGGGGTGCTCCTCAGAAACTAAGCTCCAAGAGGGAGGCCAAGGAGCACCAAAAGAAATAGCTGGTCAGGAGCAAAGAGCACACGCTTTTGAGGGAAGGGGCTGCCCTTTGTATTGCTCCGTACTCAGCCAACTGTGGGTGGCCAATGAATATTTATCAGATGGCCTGTTTCACTGTCCCATCCTGTGGGTGCATAGTAAGTAGTGGGTGACTTGCTTCACTGTCCCTTGACTTTGTGGTGCTTAGTCAACATGGTAGTAGTCATCTAGATTATTCCAGAGATTCAGGGTTCACTTAAACTGCTTCCATGGGGTCCCATTGAAAGAGTGAGTAAATTGATACTTCTCACCTCCCTTCTCAAAGGATTACACAGTTCGTGGGATCCTGGGCAAAGCCACAGATGACTTCTCTGATGAAGGCAGGCTCGTTGAAAAGACAACTTATGGTAAGAGCACATGAGAGCCCAGGGATCAGGCACTATGCTTGGGGCTGTTGTTTATGTGATGTCTCCAGTCCTTCTCCAAGGACTCCAGAATCTCTCTGAGGTTAATTACTGAGCTAGTGCTCAGTAGAAGAGGTGAAGCATATCTTGGGGCTTCAGTAAGCAAATTGCTGTCATAGAAGAAGTAACACTGAATTTAGAATCTAAGGACCCAGGTTCCAATCCTGATTGACTCTACTATTTACTACCTATGTGACCTTGAATAAGTCACCAAAACCTCCTTGGTCCTTGGTTTTCTTATCTTTAAACAATGGAGCTGGACTAGATACCCTAATCACATTAGAGTAACCTGGAACCCAAAGAGGCATGTGGGTGGAATTTGGGTAGCCTTACTCATTTGCCTTGGAGATTATGTCACAATTTAATGGCAGGGGGACATGTAAATATGCCAGACTTTTTTTAGCATCAGCTGGAGAGCCCCTCCTCTCTGCTGGCCAATGTTCTGCTTCACAAAGTTATCTCTCCACTTGCCCTGAGGGAGGGGAAGGAATCACTCTGTTAATCTCCAAGTCACCATTAAGTACTAGGGCCCCAGCTCCCAATGGGTGAGCTGTGTGGGAAGGTGTGAGCATCCCAAGAATGTGCCAGAGGGTTGGTGTGGGTACAGAAGAGTCTATTTGCTTCTGAGGGCCAACTCTTCCTTTTGCCCATGGTGCATGCCCACTCCATAGGTTGGAGAGAGAAATAGAAGGGGGAGATTGGAGATCATAGGCTGAGCAGGGTGAGGGTGACTTCTTCTTCTTGCCCCACCCCATGCAGGTGATTCTGCTCTAATATCCATTGGTTTTCCCAGATCATGTGACCCCAGAGAAGCTCAGCAGAATCCTGGCTGTCATCCAAGGCTCCCATCAGAAGGCCCTGGTAATGTAAGTATCAAGACTGGACTGCCTGCCTTCACCCTTTTCCACTGGAGGCAGTAAATGAGAGGCTGGAATCAAGTCTGTAACTAGTGCCCATGTTGTGTTGGCTACAGCTCTTGTCTTGGACCAACTTTCCTGTTTGTTTTCTGAAGTCCCTGGGGGCAGTCACCCAGATCTACCAGATTTCTCATATTGCCCCATTCCCAGAACTTTCCTGCTCTCTTCCAGGGCTGGCACCCCTGTTCCTCTAGCTCAGCAGGCGATCCTGCTTCTTAGTTTGCTGAAAAGTCTTAAGTGTTGACGTCATTCGGTAGGACCCTCCCTCACTTCCTTGAAAAAGGTCGTCTTTCCTATAAAAAGCTCAATATTTTTTATTCTGAACTTAAATACAAAAAAAGGGCCTTTTCATATGTATACCAAAACACACCAAAAGAATTGTACATGAAACCTCCATTTCAAACCATGGTTGTCCTGCTTGTCTTTGCTTCCTTCTCTTGTATGTGGTTTTTAAAAAAATGACAATGTCCCCTGCCTTTTTTCTTGCCTCACTATTGCTACCCCCTTCTCTGTCCAGACCCACCTTCCAAATAAAACACAAGAGAAAGAAAAAAACCCAGTTCATAGCAAGCAAGTATATTTGGGCAAAAGGAATGCGCAATGGTGATATCCAGAAATGTATGTCCTGTCCATCATCTTGTATCTCTCCCTCCTCTGTGGGCGGCCATATAACATACCTCAGCCCAGGTCCTCTAGAGAAAGAGTGTTTTTGAGCAGGGGAGTGACATGATCAGAATGGCCTACAGCAGTGGTAATCACACTCAAATAGAAACAGATTCTTGTGCTGCATATTGACTTGGAGAGCCACACATTAACTTTCAGTGTTGTATTTTTATTTATTTTGTGAAGCATTTTCCAAACACATTTAATCTGCTTTGAGCTGCTCAGGCATTCACCAGGAATTTGATACCTCTGACCTATAGGAAAAACCAAGATTTCCTGAGTATGAATACTCAGGAAGTATTTATATTCCCACATAGTATGCCTTCAAACTACCTTTTCAGCCATATTTCCCATTACTTCTTTTGCCAGACCAAAATATTTTCTGTTCCCTAAATGTGTCATCTCTTTGTCTTTGCTCATTATTCTCTCAGCCTGAATGCCCTCCTATCTAATTTACCCTTTAAAGCCCATCAGCCTTTTTTGAAGCCTTTCCTGATTTCCCTCCAAACAGATGTGATCTCTACCCCCATAGAGGTATGTGCCTTCTGTGACACATCCTATATAATATTCTACCTTTATTATTCTTAGTGGCCTCATCTTATTCCCCCACTAGATTAGTAGCACTCCAGGAACAGGGATTTTGTCTTTTCGTGCCTTGTAGTTGCTCCATAAATCTTTGCTAAATTGAATTGAATCTATCTGGCACTTCATGACATTAAATTCTTTTTGGTTAGGCAGAAGGATAAGAGACAGCTTTCAAGAGAACCCCATTTGGAGTTAGGAATTCAAAGCTATATCAACTTAATTCCAAGCTCTTATCATGAAGTGGTCCTTAAAAATTGTCATCCTTTTCCCTAGGTATTCCAATCTCGACTTGAAGACTCAAGAGGCCTATGAGATGGCTGTGAAAGGGTTAATCCGGCCCATGGCCAAGAGTCCAATGCTAATTACAGGAATCCAATGTCTCCAATTTGCTCCTCCTGAATTCCTCTTAGGTAGGATTTGGGAGAGTGAAAAATCAGAACGACATGAGAGTAGGAGAATGATAGGGCCCTACTTGGGGTAAGTCTGGAAGACAGTTCTCAGTCCTTCGTGACAGTAACTCCCTTTTCAACCAACCTAGATGGTCTGAGCAGAGCTGTGAGACCTCACACCGTCATCCTCTGCCATGGCAGTTCACTTGGGCTCTCTGGGTCTCAGCAGCTTCCCGCCCCCAGTGCTAGGACCTTGGCAGATAACAGGCTTCACAGAGCAAATGCTCTCATATCTCATGCCAAAGCACTCTTTGATGCAGATTCTTAGCAAGCAAAGGTTATATTTAGAGCCATGTTCCCAGGGTTGGATGGTGTTTCGTGTTGTTTTCAAAGCTCCCCTAGTGAATTTCTCTTTCGCTTTGGCCTCCTTCAGTTCCCTTTTTCCTCCTGATCCCTCTTCTGAATTACTTTTCCTCTTCTCTGCTTCCTGCACTTAAATCCTTGCTCACACTCCTTTCTCTTTAACTCTTTGTTGCCCTGGTACAGAGATTCAGTGCATGCATGAAACCCAGCAGCTGCTCCGTCGAGTGGTACATGAGATTGGACTGGAACTGAAATCAGCTGCTGTCTGTACCCAAGTGCGCCGGACCCGAGATGGGGTCTTCACCCTGGAGGATGCCCTTCTGCGGACACAGTGGGACATGCACAGTATTCAGAAATCAATCCAAAAAGCAGCACCTCGAATAGAGGCAGAGCTAGAAAAGTGCCAAACAGTAGCGCTGTGCCCTAGAGACCCTGTTGGACAACCTGCTTCCTAACAGATCCAGGTCACGGGCAAACTCAAGTAAACTTTCCCCATGGGCAAAAAGTATGAGCACACAGCCTTAGGAAAGAACAGCAGGGGAGGGTGCTGAAATGGTGTGGGAGATCCATGGCCTGACTGAGGTTAGAGGTCATGTACTGCCAGGAGTAAGACTTGGGAAACTTTAAAATGATCCTTGTCTATTCAGTAAGTAAAAAGCTCTGTCCCTTGGCTTTTGTATGAGGAAGAGACTTGGTGTTTTTGGTCTAATGAACATAGTTGAGAAGGGGGCCTCTGAAGCAGCATCCTTGGTTGCCTTGTTAAATCTGGCAGAATTTAGCTGATGTCACTGGGAAAGTGGTGGTAGAGAGGTGGAGACTCCAGGAAAAAGTAGTGAGAAGACAGAGATAGCAAAGGAAGAGGAGCTAATATTCTTCAATGCTTACACAGTTTTGAGAGAACCCCTTCTACCCTGTCTTGAGAGGGAGGAATTAGGAAGGAATGAGATTTCTCTGAAGAACCTAGAGCACTTAAGAGCTGGGATTGTCCTGGTTTTTGTTACAAAGAGGAGAAACTGAGATAAGGTTGTATGGAAATCAAATAGAAACCATGTCTTTATCTCTTCACTTCTTTCTTTGACCTCTAACTCTCTAGGCAGGGTAGTTGTAGGGGAAAGATCACTGGACTTTGTCAGAAAACCGAAGTCTGAATCCCAGTTTCACTATTTTCAACCATGGGCAAATCACCTCACCTTTCTGAGCCTTAGTTTCCTCAACTAAAAGAATAAGGATTATGATACGTATTTCCTACCACAGTTTTTGTGAGGATCAAATGAGATTGTGTGTAAAGAGTTTAGTAAACTTTTCAAGCACTGTATGAGGGTTAGACACTGCTGTTCAATAGTAACCCAAGACCACTTTCTAACAGCTCCCAGTTTAGGATGGTGGATATCTGGGTGAAAGGCCAAGCAGCACAGGTGACCTTTTTTAAACCCTCTTCCAGACATCTGGACATTGCTTTTTGGCTTATCACTTTACCTGAACCAGTGAGGGCTGGGCTTCGTGTGTTTCCCAAGACATAGGGCTAGTTTAGAGGTGAAAAGGAAGATGATTGCAGAGCTTGTTATATGTTGCCTAACAACCAAGAGATTGGAAATTAGAAAACCCTGCTAAGGAGGGGACTTTGAAATTCTAAATAGATCATTTTTCTCCTGCCTTTTCTCTTCATCCTCCCTCTCCACAACCCCAGCACACTACTATATATGTAGGTGTCAGAGGCAGGTTTAGACAGCCAGTCTTGGCTAGTAAGGAGCTTGTAGCACCCTAGCCTTATGGGCAGGTATGGGCTCTGCCTAGTAATAGTCAGGTTACACAAATGATAATAACTTTGCTGATAAACTTTAAGCATCAGCTCCACCCATCATTACTCATACCACCCTTGTCCCCTCCAGAATGTATCCACCCCTTTTGTTAAGCAAACCAAAGTTTTTGCTCTCTGGAATTATCTTCTACTTCCAACAAATAAAAACTCCCATAAAATCCAAATGGACTATCAAATCAGATATTGCCTTCCTGCCTTGATTCTCCCTGCTCAGCTTGGGCTCAGGGATGGGTTAGGAGTGTTCATTTCTTCTCTCTTCATTTCTATTCTGCCAGGATGGCTAATTTTTAGAAAGCTCAATTTTAAGTGTATCTCTCACCTTGCATATAATGGATATTTTAAAATTCCTGCTGAATAGAATTGAGTTTCTGCCCTTTGATGTACCACAGCCTAAATTTCTTTCAGTCAACACATTTTTTTGAGTACCTGCCATTCATTCACCCCTACACATTTATGGAGTGCTTTCTGTGTACATAGTGGTTGACTAGACTGCCGATAATGTTCAGATAAGACATTCCCTGGAGCTTACAGTGTAGTGAGGGGGGAATAAGAGATACAGATAACATATAATACACTGGGATTTCGTTGGAAGGAAATACTAATCTCAGGGCACTTTTATGCTTAGCAATTAGCTGCTATAATTACATAAGAAATGTGAGCCACAGACCTAATCTTTGACACATAGTTCTTTCCTGTCATATATCTCTGCTTGTTCATTTACCTCACAACCTCAGGTCCTTTTTCCCCCTATGTTTTGAGCCTTCCACTTTTGTTTCTCTTTACTCTCCACCCTCATCTTGGTTCTTAAGGTAGCATTTATTCTGGCCCAATTTTTATAGCTGTTTTATAAATGCTTATTAATTTAAGGCCTCACATAAAGAAAACAGGAGCCCCCAAGGCCCACAATTTGCATAGCATTCACACAAAATATTGGGCATGCCCTTGATGGGTTATACTCCTGTGTCCTATCAAAATCTTTCTTCCTGGCCCTTCAGCTAGATGGTAGTTGCTGTACATTTCACCCAAGGAAAGAAATGAAGGATAGCAAGGAGCTTTTCCCTGTCTCTAGTGACACCTAGGTCAAAGTGAAGTGGTCTCAGTATCAGCAGGTAGGATTGATGTTAGTCATCACTAAGAATTTCCTGTTTGTGTTGTGACACAATGGCACATACTATTAAGGGAGGCCATGGGATCATCCTGGCAGGAGATAGTTGACCAAGAGTACCATCTGTTGGGTGGTTAAGGTGAAGCAGGGTGTTATATGGATCTGTAGGCTCCTTTCTGCCTAAGGATTTTGCATCTAGTAATACAAGTTGGTGTCAAAATTACCTTTGCTAGAGCACTCTGAAAAAACCCTAGCTTTGTCACAAAACCTGTGCTCTAGTCACTTCTTAGTCATTTGACCATGGTCAAATTGCCAAAGATGAATGAACATTGGTTTCCTCATCTATGAAATGGAGGTAATTAGTGCCTGTCCTATGTATTTTATAGTGTTATTGTGAGGATCAATGGATAAAATATATGTGATTACATATATAATAGTATAAGGTTAGTATCATTAACATTTGAAAGAATTGGGATACTTTGAGGAGTCCCAGTGGTTAAACTCAGTCCCTTTGTAAAGTTAGAGACTTCTAAAATGAGTGCCAATGGAAGCAAAACAGTCCTGTTCCTTAGCCTAACAAACCAGCTGAACAGGTTTGCTTTTTTTGGTAAGGTGGATAAAAGAAGCAAGGGGAACAGCATAATTCACCTCTAACAATGAGCAGTTTTCCTCCTGCACAGTTTAAAGATTAGGGAAAGACTGAAGAGAAAGTTATCCATCTATAGTTGACCCAAGCTGGCTAATATTGGGTTCAGGGTTAGCAAAAATTTGCTGTTTGGGGTGGCTAGGTGGTGCAGTGAATAGAGCACCGGACCTGGAGTCAGGAGGACCTGGGTTCAAGTCAGGCCTCAGACACAACACAAAAACTAGCTGTGTGACTTTGGGCAAGTCACTTAACCCTAATTGCCCTCCAAAAAAAAAACCCCGAAAGCTTGCTGTTTAAGAATAAAGTTGTGTTTAGATTTAATTTATGATAGTTTGAGGGGATTTAACATGTATGGAAAGCACTTTGTAACCTTAAAGTATTATGTAATTGTGAATTTAAAATAAACATGCCCTGTGCTCAAGATCATCAATAGGGAACTTGGAGGAGTTAACACAAGAAACTTCTCCCTGTTAGAATGCAAGCACTTCATTCCTTTCTAGCCTCTTAAAATTCTTAAATGTATTTACTTTTAACTCCTGTGTTTACATTTTAAAGTTTCTCCTAAGTTCTGGTCTTTTTATCAGAAATACACAGAAATCCTGTTTCATTAAAAGTCCATTTTCTACCTGTAGGATTATACTCTTTTTTCTGGCTAAGTTATTCTTGGTTGTAAGCATACTTTTTGCCTTTTGGATTATGGGATTCCAAACTCTCATCTTATTTGTAGTGGTAGCTGCCAAATCTTGTGTGATCCTGTGATTTCTAGGTACTTGAACTTTCCTTTTGGATGCTTGCAGTATTTTTTTTTCTTCTTTTTAACCTGGAAATGGAATTTTGGCTTACATTTCTGGAAATTTGCATTTTGGGATGTCTTTCAGGAGGTGACCAGTAGGATTCTTTCTATTTTTACTTTGCCTTCCAGTTCTGACAAAAGAACCTTAATGAGAATAGCCAGGAAAAGACCTACTGCTTCATCTACTTTTATAGGAAAAAGCTGCCTGCCAAGTCAGAAGTTTTTGAGAATGCTAATAAGCATAGGGTTCTGAGGTCTAGGAGAAATGGGGCAGATGATTAGGTTTAAGTATGAACCTGCTTATCTCCTGACCTTGTTGTAAGTACCTGGATGCCTGAAAATATAAATTTTCCATTATGGACAATGATGACTTAACTAGAGACAAAATCTCTTCTCTGGAGCAACGCTGTGCTCATTAGATGGATGACTATTTTGGTTTGTAATTTTAACCTTTAACCTGGTTCATTGCTCCTACCCACCCTCCAGGTTTCTGTATCTTCATTTACCCTTCACACAGACTGGCCAACAGAAAATATTTGAGTCAGACAGCTTTCTCACAATACTTTTCAAGGTTCTAGATGTGAGACCTTCACCCTGAACTTCTTCCAGATCTGGACATCAAGGAAAGCTTAAGTAGGACTTTGCTTTCTGAGAGTCTTGACTCACTGTTTAAAGAGGCAGCCAGTCAAATCCAAAAACCATTTAAATGTCATGTGCATGAAGCAGTGTGCCATAGTGGATAGAGCTAGCTTCAAATGGAAGACCCAGATATGTCTTACCTCTGACACATTGGTAGTGGTTACTCTTAACAATTACAATCTCTGTGCTCTAGGCAATTTTCTAAAACTCTTAAGTTACAAAGGGAAAACAAAACAGTCCCTGCCGTTTTACTTCTTTAGGAACATATTCTGATGAACAGACCTCCCTCTCAAAGGGGAAAAGACTGTAAGGAAGGACAAATAGGAATTGGTATCTGGGCAAAGTGCTGATATTAAATTATTTCCTCTATCAAAATGCTGTAAAATAGGATAGCATTCATTTCATTATTAAATATTATCTCTCCTAACTCTTAAGAATCTGGGATTCCTAAGACCTTTTATATTCCTAGAGGGAAGAGACTTTGTTTTTAGAACATTTTATCCAGAATACCTAGCATACTAAAATATTAAAGCAGTTGGATCCATGGCTCAGCCCATAATCCAAATCTAACTGATTGCTGCCTAGAATTCCTGCTCCTTTCAGATGACAAGAGGAGGTTGCTGGATAGAACAGCTTGCCTTGCAAAAGTGAAAACAGCCTGCTGCCGTTTTCTTCCTGCTACCAGCTCCTTCCCCCGACCTTCCTCTACAAGGCTGTTCAGCTAACCCTTTGACTATGGTCAAGGCACCAGAGAACTTTTTTTGCTCTTCAGTGGACTTTGGTTCATCCCTGAGGTGATACTGCCCCCCAAAGGTCTATGCCTGTCACTGCACCCTTAACAGGGAACATATTCTAGGGATTCAGGGATATTCTAGATATTCTAGGGATTGGCTACTGGGCATAAGGGTTTCACCTAAGATGTCCTCCAGCCGCTGATGATCTAAGTGTCTCCTTATAGTATGTTTGGCTAATGCAAATCTATAAAGGTAGAATACATCACTGTGATTGGGACTCCCAGCCAGAGGAGGGACAAGGAAGGAAGCTATTCACATGACGACTTTTGTGCTGAATACTGACTTGGGTATGGACTCACTACCTTTAATACTCCTAGAGAGCAGAGCCTTAGTCTTCAGAATGTTTTAGCCACACTACACTGTGTAATGTAATGCCAAAAGAAAGGCAACTTCCCAGGTTCAAAATACCAGCATAGGTGCTAGGTGCTCTCTATTTTATTCAGTAACAAACCCAGAACAGAGAAGATCAAAACATGACATCATTCAAAATACAGCATTTACTAAGTGTGATTAAATCATCTCCAAGGCCTACCCCACCCCAGGACTTTCCAATCATTCAATCAATTACAAAGTCTCTGTTCCAAATACTTCTCCACCCCTAGGCTATACCTTAATTAAGTCCACCACAAAGCCCCTCTTCTCAAATGGAGATTAGTTTCCAAACATAAGTAAAATACATTCATTTGCTCAACCATAGAACACAAAAAGGTCAAAAGTTCCCCACCCCTGGATCACAATTGAATCTACCCCAGAGTTACATCAAGTTTAAACACAGCACTTAATACCCAAATGGAGGTCTTTTCTTCATCTTGACACCAGGCAAGTTCTCAGCAATCTTAGTTCCTGGAGAGACAAGGCTTAGCAAGGCCATAAGATACATTGCCAGTCCCTTCATGAATTTATCCTCTGTCTGTAGAACAGTCCTAGAACCCCTGAACACATTAGCAAAGCCCTCTCCCAGGATTTCTGTAAACATACAACAAGAAAATCCTTCTTCAGGGCTTCTGAACCAACAGAAAGGCTCCCAGACCCCTGCAACAACAGCACTGTCCTTCACCAGTGGACAGTATTCATTCTGTCTGCCGGACAGTCTCCAGACCCCTGCAACAACAGTACTGTCCCTCACCAGTGGACAGTATTCACTCTCAGTACTGTCCCTCACCAGTGGACAGTATTCACTCTCTGTCTGCAGGACAGTCTCAGGCCTTCTTAACCAAATGCCAGGTTCCAGGACTTCTTCAACAGGACAGTCTTTCACCAGTGGACAAATCTGGCAAAATAACATCAAAACAGACAGACAAAGTACCAGCAAAACAGCCATGTCTCCTCAGTCCTTGGCAGCTCAGGGGGCAGGTCTCAAAAGTCCAGGGCAATTCAAAGCGGCCACCAGCAATCTCTTAGTCTCTCCTCTCCACGAGGTGCTGCTTCCAAAAAGAACTTCCGCCTCTCTCTTGTCTCTCCAAATCTACATCACCAGCTCCTCCCACTTCAGGACTTTCTTTTCACATCAACAAGCCCATCCCACAGGTGGGATTAACAAACTCTGGGTTTTAATACAATCAATTTGAAAACCAAGCCAATACAGGGGAATCTTTAATTGCCATTACTATCACATTCCACCCCTCCAGGATCCTTGGCCTTACAATCTCAATCTAAATGGCCATGGATCCTGGAACAAATAGAGGCACTATGCTTTGTACTCCTTACAGACTACGCCATAATGTAATGTAATGCCAAAAGAAAGGCAACTTCCCAGGTTCAAAATACCAGCATAGGTGCTCTCTATTTTATTCAGTAACAAACCCAGAACAGAGAAGATCAAAACATGACATCATTCAAAATACAGCATTTACTAAGTGTGATTAAATCATCTCCAAGGCCTACCCCACCCCAGGACTTTCCAATCATTCAATCAATTACAAAGTCTCTGTTCCAAATACTTCTCAAAGTGAGTCCCAAAACAAAGCTACACATCAGGGCTTATATAGCCTTCTCCTGGCTCAGAGAATGTAACAACCTTTTGGACCCACTGGCCAATCAAAAAGTATCTACTGAAAAACAAGCCTCCCACCCCAGGCTCCAGGTGCACGTTAGCCTAGGGGCAGGGAAGATCTTTAAATCTGCATTTCCATTACATTCGGCCCCAAGATCTTTCATGCCCATAGCACAGACAATTTACTTTTGAATTAGCACTGAACATTTCTTAGGTCACATTTTCAAGATACAGAACTAAAGTTACCAAAGTGGCCATGGGCCTTAAACAAACACAAAGCACAAAGCATTATCACTTCAGTTCCAAACAAGAGTTCAAATAAAGTTCTGGGGGGAGGGGAGTGTCCTTCCCCTCACGCGGCTCCAGCCCCAGCTTCCCAGCACAGAGAGGGGGCTGGGCAACAAAACCAACAAGGTGGGGTCCCTGGGGATCCAAGGCACTTCATCCCACCCACCATAGTCACAAGTCCATCCTCCCCCTGGGTCCCAAACTGTGGGATGCAGCCAGGAAACACATTCAGTGCCCCTGCTTTGCTGCTCAGTTCTTATCTTTTCCGGTGGCTGAATTCCGAACTCCTGGGCTCCATCTCCTCCTGCAGGCGGCAGCCGCTCCTGGCTTCTGCCCAGGTCCCGATGCAGGCAGCTCACCATTCCCGCTCTCAGCTCAGCGAAGTCTGCATGAAGGCCACTCTTCTCTCCTGGTCCATGGCTCCACAGAGTCATAGCTACCACAACTGGGAAACAAACGATTATCCCAGCCCCCATACTTTCCTTTTACTCTGCAGATCCTGTTCGTGACTCCATTTTGTAGCGGCAAGCACCCCAAGCGTCCTCAGGGTTTGCAGCTACCACAGGTTCTTGGATCTGCTTTGCTAAAGGAAAGCAACTCAAAATGGGTCAACAAGCTTACTTTAATCAGTCAGACATATATCATTTACCTTATTCAGGAGAAAAGGTCAGCACCCCGAACCTCAAAGTATACAGGCATAATTATCAAGACAGAAACATCAAGTACACAGCTTTCCAAACTGTCCAACCATTACATCCATACCCAGTCAACATCTGGGTTTCCACATTCTGGGTTTTTCAAAGCCGGGGGACTCTCAACAACGGCTTCCCAGAATTCAGATCAAATCACAGAACACTTCTCAAAGTGAGTCCCAAAACAAAGCTACACATCAGGGCTTATATAGCCTTCTCCTGGCTCAGAGAATGTAACAACCTTTTGGACCCACTGGCCAATCAAAAAGTATCTACTGAAAAACAAGCCTCCCACCCCAGGCTCCAGGTGCACGTTAGCCTAGGGGCAGGGAAGATCTTTAAATCTGCATTTCCATTACACACTGCTCCCACCAACCTGGAGAAGATGCCTTAAAGTGGGATTTGAACATTTGATTAAAGTGGGATTTGAACAATTGAACATTCTGTCTAACGATGAAAGGGAGACTACCTGTAGACAGGAATTAAGGGAGAATGTTGAGAACTAGCTTATTCTGCCTTTTAAGTTTTTCACTATTTCTCTTATTTTGTCATCTCTTTTACCTGGCCTCCTGTAATATGAAATAATATGATTCAGACAGAAGAGTTTATAGTGGATGAAAAGGCATTTTACTCAGTGATTTTTTTGCTTTTCATGGGGAGGGGAGGGACGCGGGAAGCATGGAAGACTAGGTGAGCTGCTACTCAAAAAGTCAGGACTGTGACTTTATTTCAGGTAGTTTCTTGGAAGTCTAACCAAGATCTGATTTCTGGTTTCAATCTCCCTTTCCAAAAAGGTCTCCATGTCCTCAACTCATAAGGAATGAAAATGGGGCAGGGCCACTACCACAAGTTTCCAAATACTTTATACACTACTGTATTCATTAAAATGCTCCCTGAAAATATTTACTACCTGGCATAATCAGGGTTGTGACACCTCCCATTTGGAGATACCCTGCCCCCTGCTGGCTTTCTGAGAGACTAAGGCAAGGACACCTCAAGAAGGAAGCTGGAAGGCACATTTGGCCAAATGGGGGCTGCAGCCAGAGAAGTGACTCCACTTTAATTCCATTATTATAATGAATAAAGGATAACCAACACAGGGTAGGAAACCAATAAAACTTTTGTCTTTTATGACTGGAAAATTACATGCAATTGGTAACTAGAAGACTTTTTCTGCCTCCCTAGAAGGGAGGAACCCTTCTCTCCTTCCCCATCACCGACATTCAAGTCTTACTATCACCTAAGACACACTGTCCTTATGATTTTGAAGATACAAGCAGCATCACACAAATTAATAACAATTCCAAAGCTATGGATGAGGGAAATGATTTTAACACAAGACAGATACACACAATGATATAGTCAATACTAGTGATGAGTTACCTGAAATACTCAGAATTCAAAGGATTGTAGAGCTGAGATATCACCCCCTCAACAACACTGCCCCCCATGTGCGCACTCTAATCACACTCACACCCTCAAAACCCTCCCCACCACATTCCCTTCCAAATGAGTCTAGCCTTTCTAGAAAGTGAATACTTTCTGTGCCATGATGGCCTCTTAGGAATCTTGTAGGTTTTGTCTTCACGCTCTTGTTCAGTCTTTTTGTCTAGCCTAGGCTCAGGAGTCTGCAGGGGAATCCATCCTTCTCCTTAGTCATTCATGTCCAGATCAAATTCAGGATACAGCTCCTTGGTGGTGACACCTCTGATGCTGGCTGGAACAGCAGAACAAAGTGAGAGAAATGAAAGCTGGGAAAGAGGATGTTAGCATCCTGGCACAATGCCTGACATT
This sequence comes from Petaurus breviceps papuanus, assembly GCF_028583685.1. Taxonomy (NCBI): domain Eukaryota; kingdom Metazoa; phylum Chordata; class Mammalia; order Diprotodontia; family Petauridae; genus Petaurus; species Petaurus breviceps. The sequence continues at coordinate 10,809,366 of NW_027187344.1, forward strand.
CTGACCACAAACTCCTCTTTTTTTTTTTTTTAAAGCAATCGGGGTTAAGTAACTTGTTCAAGGTTACATGGCCAGGTGTTTCTGGGTGGGTGCTAAGTGTCTGAGCCTAAATTCGATCTCCAGGTCATCTGGAGCCGGTGCTCTTACTCGCTGAGCCACCTGGCCACCCAAAAACTCCTCTTCTCAAACCTCTCTGTCACATTCACTTTCCACCTAAAGCTTCAAGACTCCCATTTGTCAGTCCTCACACCCTTCACTTCTTTCAGCTTTCCCTCCCTGCGACTCTTTCCTACAAGGTTAAGCCAATTTCTATGCTCTTTTCATTCTTTTTCCTATGGGTCCAGATCATCTTATCCATGCACAGATATGGAGAGATTAAACCTCAGCATTCTCTTGTTCTAGAAAGTCTTTTCTGATGATGCCCAACTTGTTGTTTTTCAATTTCAAATTCTCTCCCTCTTCTTCCCCTCCCCACTGAGAAAGGACAAAAAAAAAAAAAACCTATTACAAATATGTACAGTCATGCAAAATACATTTCTACATTAGCCATGCTCCAAAAAATGCAAGAAAGAAAATCTATTACCGTAATTTCCTAACATATGCTTCTATCTTCCTTTATCAGAGATCTCTCCCTTACAACAAAGAATTAAAAAGGGAAAAAAAACAAAACCCAACACATCCAGTCAAATATATGCATTATTGTCCCCCACACCAAGAAGGGACAGGAAGTGCTTTCTCAATCTCCCTTTGGGGTCAACCTTGTGCATTACAATTCTTTTGAACTTTGGTAGCAAACACTAAATTTAAAGCTGGAATGTCACATTCATTATAATTTTGTAATATTCCACTTCTTTTCTTACTGTTTTTTATACTGTTGTCATTGCATAGTGTTTCCCTGGTTCTGTTTGCTTCCCTTTGCTGCAGTTCATAAATCTTCCACTGCTTCTCTGTATTCTTCATTGTCATTGTTTCTTACAGTGCCACATTATTCCATCATGTTTAACGTACAAACAATGTGTTCAGCCATTCTCAGTGGATGGGTAGGTACTTTGTTTCCAGGTCTTTGCTACTACAAAAAACAATGCTGCTCAAGAAGGAAATAGCAGAGAAAGGGGAAAAGAGGGCAGGAGGAATTAGAGGGAAGACAGATTAAAGGATTAACCCCAAGCAAAACAAAATCCAATGTACAAAGATATTATAGCTTTTTTTTGAAGTGGCAAAGAATGATAATCTGAGGGGATGCCCATAAATGGATAAACCAGTTATGGCATATACATGTGACAAAATACTCTTGTGCTGAAAGAAATAATGGTAGAGGGGCAGATAGGTGGCACAGTGGATAATCGAGCTCTGGTTCTGGAGTCAGGAGGACCTGAGTTCAAATCTGGCCTCAGAAATGGACAGCTGACACGAGCTGTGTTGACCCTGGGCAACTCACTTAACCCCAATTGCCTCAAAACAACAACAACAACAACAATGAAGGAGATAGTTTTAGAGAAAATGGAAAAATTCTATGAACTGACACAAAATTAACTAAGAGAACCAGGAGAACAATTTATATGACAACAATATGGTAAAGCCAAGTAACTTATTCTTACCAGAATGACCACGATTGCCAAGGACTAATGATGAAGCATGGTGCCTACCTCTTGATAGGGAGGTAGACCCAATAGTGCAGAATGAGACAAATATGTTTTTCCTCTAATTTTCAATTAGAAGTAGGGGCAGAGCATGGGAGTTGGATTAGGAGGGTAAGAAAGTGAATTTTTGCTGATTAAAAAAAAAAGATTTAAAAGTGTTACTATAAATATTTTGCCATATATGGTGCCTTCCTTTTTTATCACTGACATATGTTGGATCAAAGGGTTTGAACATTTTAGTCACTTTCTTAGCATAATTCAAACTGTTTACCAAAATGGGTTCAAGGACAAGGGTTCCCCACACCTGGATTAGACCAATTCACAGCTATATTAACTGCTTTTGTTTTATGCCTTTCCTTCTGAAAGTCCTCCAACACTGATCATTCCCATCTCTTATCATCTTTGCCATTTGCTGGATGTGAGATGAAATCCTAAGAGTTGTTTTGATTTTCGTTTCTTATTATTAGTTATTTGGAACAATTTTTCATACGGTTGTTTGCAGTTCTTCTCTTGAGAACTATTTTGTTCATATCCTTTGGGGAATGGCTTAAGTCTTACTGTATTTGTGTTAGTTCCTTACATATCTTAGTTATTAGACATATCTGATTAAATTTTTTTCTCCCATTGACTACTTCCCTTCTGAAAATAAAAAGTAGGACAGCAAAAGAGACTATATACAAATATATTTCATAACTCAGTTTTAATAAACCATAAAACATAAATTACTTGGGAAATCCCTATTTGGAAAGAACTGCTAGGAAAACTGGAAGGCAGTTTGGCAGAAAGTAGGTTTAGATGAACATCTTATACAATATACCACAATAAGCTCAAAATGGATAAAAGACCTATTTAAAAAAATCATTAAAAAAAAATAGAAGAGAACCAGATTAGGTACCTTTTCACAGCTACAGTAGGAGGAAAATTCTCCAACTTTCACAGAACTGTCCTTAGGGACCGATAGGTTTCTGCTAGCACCTAAGAAACAAGTGGGCAGGTCTTCTGACAATGATCTAAAATGATTATTAGTTGCTAAATAACTCTCTAGTGTGCACAACATGTTAGATGCTAGATAAGGTTGGAAAGGAGCTTAAAAGAACTTGAAATAAACTGGATGCCCTTCATTTGGAGGAATGACTGAACAAATGATGGTCCACAAATTTAATATTGTATTATAAGAAATTATGAATGTGGAGAATTAAGAGAAATCTGGGAAGACTCGTATAAACTTATACATAGTAAGATGAGTAGGGTCAGAACAATGAACAGGGTGACTATAATAATGTAAAGAAAAAGGGGAAAGATTTCACAAAACAGGCCTCTTCATCCTTGGCAAAGAAGTAATGGACAAAATGGCAAATCCATTTCCAGACTTGACCAGTACACTGATTTATTTTGCTTGTCTATACTTATTTATAACAATGGGGAGCATCTATTTTTTTTGGGGGGGGTGTCTGTGGGTAGTGACGGAAAAGCTAAAAAAAAAGCATGAGCAAAACATTGAATAAATACAATACATACTTTAAAAAAATATGTAAAAGAAGTTCAGCTTCATATATGAACTTTTTCTTTGTATATTGAAATTTCTGTTGACGTTCATAATAAAAACAAGGATTTAGGAGGAAGACCTTAAAAGCACATCTGTATCTTCCCTGTGCACCTTGTCATCCCAGACAGGCACTTGAGCTATGACTGAAGGCTCCTAGAGAAGAAGGACCTTCTGAGTAGACACAAGATGGATCATTAAACAACAAAGGGCTGTTCTACTTCTTTTGCTGTTGCTGCATTAACAAATTAGTAACTTGAAGGCAAATAGAATCTCTCAAATGATCTATATGGAGCCTGATACATCAAAATACTCGAATTATCTACCACAGGTGGGGGGTGTGGGGGGGAAAATTATCAGAAAACTGTCTCTATTTGGGTCCTAGGGAAATTACAGGTACCTATCACAGCCTATTGGCAGCTCCCAGAGCAAGCATGTCAATCATATGGATAAGGGAATTTAAGGATCAAAATACAAATTGCCTGGCTATTCCCACACGTCTGGAATTGATTAGTGAGTTTAAGATGAGGAGTTATAAGAATGTACACAGGTCTCTCTCCTTTTGGCCTCCTCTGGTCAGTGGAGCACCTGTTAATGCAGACTGCGGTGTAAAGATGGCTAAGTCTAAGAACCATACCACCCACAACCAATCACAAAAATGGCACAGAAATGGCATCAAGAAACCTAGGTCACAGAGATACGAGTCTCTGAAAGGGCTTGATCCTAAGTTTCTGAGAAACATGTGCTTTACCAAGAAACACAACAAGGGGCTGAAGAAGATGCAGGCCAACAAAGCCATCAAGGCCTGAGCAGAGGCCATCAAGGCCCTAAGCACCAAGGCCTCCAAAGCCAAGCTCCTCAGGCCCAAGATCCCCAAAGTCAGGGCCCGGCATACTGGACACAAGATGGCTACCAAGTGTCCAGGTCCTAGGATCAGCATCAAATGTCCAGCTCCAGGACGTGAAGCCTGACTCTAAGGTTGCCAGAACCACTGACCCCAAGACTACCAAGCCCACTGACCCGAAGGTCACCAAGTCTGCCACCAAGTCAGTAAGTCTGATCTCAAGGGTACCAAATCTGGCCCCAAGGCCACCAAATCTGATGCTAAGGCCACCAAATCTGACCCCAAGTCTGATTTCAAGGCTGCCAAGTCTGATCCCAAGGCAGCCAAGTCTGATTCTAAGGCTGCTCAGCCTGCCAAGTCCAAACCCAAAGATGCTGGGGCTAAAGCTGCTAGTCCCAAGCCTTCCAAATAGATGCCTGAGGACAGAATGACTTATTTAAAGCTAAAACCAACTTTTTTTTCCCAGCCAGGGTATGATTATTCACTCTTTTGTACAAATAAAGGACAAGGTGAATCATTAAAAAAAAAAAAGAATGTACACAAAGCAGTGATAGCAGGGTTGAAAGTATTAAGACAGTGAAAGTGAAAACAGGGGGTGTAGAGGGGAGAGAGGTGGTCTCTCTGAAGCCAGGGAACTTCCAGCCACTCACCTAATTTGCCCATTAACATCTGGCCCACATCTTTAATGTCGTTGTACTCATGGAGCAGGGAAATGTGGTCTTCCAACTCAGACACAACATAGCCTCTGAGAAACACAGAAAGAGATGTAGACAATGAAAAGCCATATGAGGATTAAAGGCTGCAACAGCAATCAAGAATAACAAATGTCTGCTGAAGTGAATGGACATGTGGACAGGGGCTTGGTGGTCATGAATAAAGCAATGGACTTAGTCACAGTTCTAACACTTAGTGGCTGTGTGACTGCTGACAAGTCACTTAATTCTCTGAGTAGGTTTTCTAGTCTATAAGATGTGGTTAATAATGTTCACCCTGTCTACTTTAATTTTTTTTTGTTTTTGTTTTTTAGAGGGGGGAAGGCAGGGAAATTGGGGTTAAGTGACTTACCCAAGGTCCCATGGCTAGTAAGTGTTAAGTGTCTGAGGTCAAATTTGAACTTTGGTCCTCCTAACTCCAGGGCTGGTTCCCTATTCACTGTACCACCTAGCCGCCCCTCACTCTGTCTACTTTACAGTGAGGTTGTGAGGCAAGCCCTTAAAATGCTATAGAAATGTGAGTTATAGTTATTATCCAGCAAAGAAACCAGGCTAGGGTATGCAGAACAAAAAAGGGAAAGGGGGGAGGGGAAGAGACAATGTGCTTTTCTAGTTAACTGCTTGTAGAGAAAGCTCAAAAGTTCTATGAACTGAAAGGTCATTTAGTCCAACCTCCTCATTTTATAATTGAGGAAAATGAAGCAAGAGTGAAGTGACTGGGCCACAGTTGCACAGAGTGGAAGGGACTGATCACATTCAAACTCCAATCTTCTGATGTCAGATCCCACATTCTTTCCACCAAGTGTTACTGTTTTGAAAAACAATTTAGAACTATAAAAGAAAAGTGATTAAATTGTTAACAGTCTACCCCAGGGAGCACACTGGCAGATTTTTACTGCAAGTGGGTGAGTGGTAATGAGAAAAGATCTATATGTAATAAATATATTCTTAAGTGCATTATCTGTAATAAGAAAAAGCTGCAAACAAAGTATGTGCCCAACAACTGGACAACAGCCGAACAAAACAACTGTATTAATGTCATGGAATGTTATTGTGCCATAAGGAATGATGAACATCATTCATAGCATTCAAAGTGTGGGAAGGTCCAGGCAGCATGATGCCAAGTGAAAGAAGCATAGCCAAAACTGTATGTACACAGTGACTAAAACAATGTCAATAAAAATGACACCAAAAGGCAACAAAATGTGGCTCAAATTCAATGAGCAATGTTGGCACACAGTTATTAATATTAAAGTATAGATTCCTTGTTTCTATTAACAATTGGTAAATGACAAAAGAAGAAAGTGACAAGATCAGCCTCAGAGTGTGTGTGTGTGAGTGTGTGTGTGTGTTGCGGGGGGGGAGAAACTTGTGTCAAAATAAAACATTTAAAACATAAGAAGTGTAGGGGCAGCCAGGTAGCACAGCGAGTAAGAGCACCGGCTTCAGTGTCAGGATGACCTGGGGATCAAATCCCAGGCTCAGACACTTAGCACCCACCCAGAAACACCTGGCCGTGTAACCTTGAGCAAGTTACTTAACCCCGATTGCTTTAAAAAAAAAACAACAACAACATAAGAAGTGTGCTTGAGAGAACACAACGTGAACAAGAATATCTACATAGAATGCAAATGTCAATTTCTAGCCAGCTGGCCATGTTTAGTGTTAATCAAACAAGAAGCTGGGAAAGAGTTCCAAGAAGGTCATTTACACTAAAATAACAGGAACTTCAAATAGGAACTTGGGGATGTCTTTGTAAATGAGGATAAATAGAGCCTTTTCTATCACTCAGGTCTTCTTTTCATTCCCAACCCCTACCTCCCCCCATCTTTTACTATTATAACAAAAGGGAAGTGAATTTTTACTTTTGGTGGAAGGAATAATATGGGCCCTAAGAGGCTACTAAAGTACAGGTTAAGGAATTGATTTGATTTTCAAAATTTGTGATCTCCCTCCCAAAGACTCTCTGAAATCTAAGTAGTTCCATGAACTCTACAGAGGAAAAACACTCTAGAAATGCAAAGTCCTCAATCCACCAATTCACAGATAGTGAAACTCAAGCCAATCTAACTCCTAGCCCTCAGCCTTGTAACCATCTGTCTGATGATGCTATTTTGTAAGCATTCTTAAGATCTTTTCCAGGTGTATATGTCCCAGCTCAATCACTGAATTTTAGAGCTAAATCCACCTTTGCAATTTTTGCAATTGCAAATCCCCTCCTCCTCAGATAAAATGAAGGTGTGACTGGATGGAACAAGTTAGTTCTAGAGCCAAGTGCTAGGTCTAGCCCTCTAGTTACTGCACCATGCTGTTGCCCCACAGGCAGGGCTGGGCCTCCCCCCATAAACTGCAAACTTCCATAGGGATGAGATCATGTGTTATAGTACAGCGTGGTGCACCAGGATGAGGGGGCTGCATGTGGAGTTAGAAGAATGAGGTTCTAGTCCTGGTTCTGAAATTTATTAGCTATGAAATATGGGGAAAGTCTGTCTGACTCCCATAAAAGGGTGATAATAAGGCTTGCACTATCCAACTTGACTGGGGTTCTGTGAGCCTCAAATATGAGGTTTATAAACTCTACAATGATATACACATATACAACTATTGTTCTTCTTTCTTTCAATACCCCTTGAGTACTTAACATGATGCTTTGTATACAGTGGTTCATCAAACCATGGTATTTAAACAAATCCCAGGCACAGGTAAACAGTCTCATAGCAAATTCAGTAATAAATGTACTCGGCCATCAACTGGGAGATCTCCTGATCCAAAGTGTCCCTCTTTTGCTTTAGCTCCTGGATTTCTAGTCGCAGGGAATCCTCACTGGTCTCATCAGCCTGGCCAGATTTGGGAGTGGGCACCTAAATGGCATAAGGAGAAAAGATATGAGTACTGACCTACCTATCAGTCAATATGATCAGCCTCCTGGTAGCCATAGCAACTGAACTCCTAGGTTCTCTTTCCAATTCTATCCTGCCAGAAGCAGTGTAGTAGAATGGAAAGGCCCTTGGCCTGGGGCTCACAATTCCTGGTTGTGTGGCCCTGGGTGAGTCATTTGACATCCTTGAACCTCAAGCTTCTTTTTTTTGGAGGGCAATTGGGGTTAAGTGACTTGCCCAAGGTCACACAGCTAGTTTTTTGTGTAAAGTGTCTGAGGCTGGATCCAAACCTAGGTCTTCCTGACTCCAGGGACGGTGCTCTAGTCACTGTGCCACCTAGCCGCCCCCAAGCTTCTCTATCTCAACTTGTACTACTGACCTCCTAGGGCTGCTAGAAAGAAAGGACTTTGTAAAATCTCAAGTGCTATAAAGACTTTACCTTTCTATTTACCAAGTGACAAGGGTTGGGATTAGCATTTTCCCAATATCTTCTCTTTAGCCCTTCTTTCCTCTTGGAGACACTGGGGGGATGAAGAAGGCATCTCTCTAAGCTTGGAGGAAAAATAGGAGAGTGGGACAGTTAAGGTTTAAAGAGCAGGCCCCTGGAACCTGTACCTAAAATGATTCAGAAGGAATTGAGGAAGACAGTCCAAGGTGAAGAACAGGAAAAACTATTTCTTAACAAAGAATGCTGGAATTATTCCTTGGGCTTCAATTAGATGCCATAGATTATTCAGCATATCTCCTTGATCTCTCTGGACCTCAGTTACCTCATCCATAAAATGAAGAGATTAGACTAGATGGTCTATGTCAAGCAAGGTGGTAGATGCTACCAGGGTAAAATGATAAATAACAGTCATGAATCTAAAGGAGTTTATAGTGGGCCAGAAGAAAGACAGACACACAAAACTATACCACAAAATAGAATATGACATTGAACATGGATTCCATTATCATCTCTAACCTCTCTACTAATCTCTAGATACATTTCAATGGTCTACTGCACTGGATGTCCCATAAACATGTGTGTGTATGTTTATATATAAATATATGTATATATAATATTTTATTTTTCCCCCAATTACATATAAAAACAATTTCAAACATTCATTTAAAAAATTTTTTTTGAGTTCCAAATTCTCTCCCTTCCTCCCCTTCCCTATGCTTGAGATAGTAAGCAATCTGATAATAGGTTACACATATACAATTATGTAAAACTATTTCCATATTAGTAATTTTGTGGAAGAAAACTTCACTTTGAATCAGTTCATATGAGTCTTTCCAGGTTTTCCTGAAATCATCCTGTCCATCATTTCTCATAGCACAAGCGTATTCCATTACCACAACTTGTTCAGTCATTGCCCAATTGGTGGGCATCCCCTCAATTTCCAATTCTTTGCCACCACAAAAAGGGCTGCTATAAATATTTTTGTACAAATAGGTCCTTTTCCCTTTCTTTTTTATCTCTTTGAGACACAGGCCTAGCAGTTCTCCCATAAACATCTTAAAACTCAACATGTTCCAAAATGAACTCATTATCTTTCCCCTAAAACACTTCCTACTTCTGAACTACCTCACTGCTACCGAGGTTCACCAAAATTTCCCCACCTAGGCTTGAAAAGTGTCATTCTCAATGACTCACTCTTGCTCACCCTACCCCCTTTTATAAACTGGGTTTTAAAGGATGAGTTTCTAAAAGCGGATAGCAAGGTATGAAGCAGTGCATCTTTCAAGCACTGAGAACAGAATGAAGAGGGGTAGAGCCAAGATAGCAGAGTAAAAACAGGAACGCCACATGGCTCTCACTCCAAACACCTCCAATACCTATAAAATATGACTCTAAACAAACTTTAGAGCTACAGAACCCACAAAGTGACAGAGAGAAACAAATCTCCCACTGAAGCCATCCTGGCAAGCTGACAAGAAGGGTCTATCACAACAGACTGGGAACTGGGTGCAGAACCGCGTGAGCCCGACCAGTGGCTGATCAGAGCAGACTCCAGGAAAGTGAATCACCAGCAGCTGTGGAGATTTCCAGACTTCTCAACCCATAAATGCCAAAGAGAAAGTAAAAGGTCAGTGAAGAACTCTGTTGGAGCCAGGTGACAGAAGAGCATGGTCTGACCCTTGCCCCCAGGGCAAGTGTAATGGGAATGTAAATTTTAAAGATCTTCCCTGCCCCTAGGCTAAAGTACACCTGGAGCCTGGGGTGGGAGGCTTGTTTTTCAGTAGATACTTCTTGATTGGCCAGTGAGTCAATAAGGTTGTTACATTCTCTGAGCCAGGAGAAGGCTATGTAAGCCCTGATGTGTAGCTTTGTTTTGGGGCTCACTTTGAGAAGTGTTCTGTGATTTGATCAGATGAAACTCTGGGAAGCCGTTCTCCAGAGCCCCCCGGCTTTGAAACCCAGATGTTGATTTGGTATGGATGTAATGGTTGGACAGTTTGGAAAACTGTCTACTTGATCTGTTTCTCTGTCTTGATAATTCTGTCTGTATACTCTGAAGTTTGGGGTGCTGACCTTTTTCCCCTGAACTAGGTAAATGATACATATCTGACTGATTAAAGTAAGCTTGTTAACCCATTTTGAGTTGCTTTCCTTTATCAAAGCAGATCCAAGAACCTGTGTTGGCAACAAACCCTGAGGACTCTTGGGGTGCTTGCTGCTACAAAATGGCATCATGAACAGGATCTGCAGAGTAAAAGGAAAGTGTGGGGGCTGGGATAATTGTTTGTTTCCCAGTTGTGGTAGCTGTGATTCTGTGGAGTCGTGGAGCAGGAGAGAAGAATGGGCCTGCATGCAGACTTCGCTGAGCTGAGAGCAGGAATGGTGAGCTGCCTGCATCGGGACCTGGGCAGAATCCAGGAGTGGCTGCCGCCTGTGGGAGGAGAAGGAATCCAGGAGTTCGGAATTCAGCCACAGAAAAGATAAGAACTGAGCAGCAAAGCAGGGACACTGAATGTGTTTCCTTGATGCATCCCAGTTTGGGACCCAGGGGGAGGATGGACTTGTGACTATGGTGGGTGGGATGAAGTGCTGTGGACCCCCAAGGACCCCACCTTGTTGGTTTTGTTGCCCAGCCCCCTCTCTGTACTTGGAAGCAAGGGCTGGAGCTGTGTGAGGGGAAGGACACCCCCTCGCCCAAGAGAATTTTATTTGCACTCTTGTTTTGAATTGAGGTGATAATGCAATGTACTTTGTGTTTGTTTAAGGTCCTGTGGCCACTTTGGTAACTTCAGTTATGTATCTTGCAAATGTGACCTATGATTGTTAATGCTAATTCAAAAGTAAATTGTCTATGCTTACGAGCATGAAAGATCTTCCCTACCCCTAGGCTAAAGTGCCCCCGGAGCCTGGGGTGGGAGGCTTGTTTTTCAGTAGATACTTCTTGATTAACAGTGAGTCAATAAGGTTGTTACATTTTCTGAGCCAGAAGAAGGCTATATAAGCTCTGATGTGTAGCTTTGTTTTGGGGCTCACTTTGAGAAGTGTTCTGTGATTTTATCAGATGAAACTCTGGAAAGCCATTGTCCAGAGCCCCCCGGCTTTGAAACCCAGATGTTGTTTGGTATGGATGTAATGGTTGGACAGGTTGGAAAACTGTCTACTTGATCTGTTTTTCTGTCTTGATAATTCTGTCTGTATATTCCAAAGTTCAGGGTGCTGACCCTTTTCCCCTGAACTAGGTAAACAATACATATCTGACTGATTAAAGTAAGCTTGTTAACCCATTTTGAGTTGCTTTCCTTTAACAAAACAGATCCAAGAACCTGTGTGAGCAGCCACCCTGGGGACACTGGGGTGCTTGCTGCTACAGCAAGAAGTGGTGGAGGCATGGGGGTTGTAGCTGCTGCTGCGGGGCTACCTCTGGAGCTCCTGGCCCACAGATAGTATGGGGACCAAGCGACCATTCAGCCAATAATCCTTCTCGCTTTGACCTGCTTGGATCTGGACTGCGATCATGGGTGGTGGTCCTGGGGTGTGTGGCCAGTGTACCAGAGCTTAGGGTGTCTGTAGAGAGGGCACCCTCCTCTGGTGGTGGTGACAACATCTGTGAAAACCCCAGCCATTTGGGACATAGCTATCTGCAGTCTGGAAGCAGAGTTCTACCATGGCAAAGAGCTCAAAAGTCAAGCAATTGGCTGGCAAGAGGCGCAAGAAGAGGAAACCAATCAGACCACTGATTCCTATTTTTGGGGACAAAAAGGATCAAAACATAGAACCAGAAGCCAATGAGAACAGAATGAACAAAGGCATCAGAAAATGTGAAATGGTAGGTAATTCAGTATGGATGAAGTAGGATGCATGAAAGGAAGTTGTATGAAATAAGGCTGCAAAGGTATGTTGGTACTAGACCCTAGAAAACCTTGAAGGTAAGGAGTTTGGACTTTCCTTTCCAGATCTAAGGATCAGTCAATCAGCCAGTCAACAAACATTTATTAAGCGCTCACCATGGCCAGGCACTGTGCTAATCACCGAGGCTTCAAAGAAAGACAAAAACACAGACCTTATCCTCAAAGATACTCACATTCTTAACGAGGGAGACTTCATCTAAAAATGGCCCACACAAGACCTCTCCAGTATAAATGGAAAGTCATCTCAAAGAGAAGACACCAGAAGGGAGACAAGTCTAAGCCTAGGTTTTCTCAACTATAAAACAAGGGAGTGAGACTGGGTGACTTCTGAGGACCCTTCCACCTCTAAATCTGTGATCCTGTGACCTATAGCCAGGAACTTGTAGCTCTTCCACACTCAGTACAATCAAACAATCAACAAGCATTTATTGAGGAGAGGGTCTTCTCTCATGGAGCTCACATTGGGGGTGTGTGGCAGCAATATACATACACACAAAAAGACATTTAAAATACAAGGGCCAAATGAGCAGTAAAGATTCATTCACTAATATCTGTGCATGCATACACACACCCACACACATATGTTACAGAGTATGAGATCACCATGGGCTAGAGTGGTCAATGAAGAATAGGCAGGAATGGCCAGACAGTGATATAGGAATGTAGTGGAAAGGTATTATTGCATAAGAGGAAACAACAAATGTATGAATAGGGAAGTTTGTATAACCTGATAAGGAAGGGGAGTGATATATAATGAAGTTAGAAAAGTAAGCTGGGGGCAGCCAGGTAGCACAGCAAGTAAGAGCACCGGCCCCAGTGTCAGGATGACCTGGGGATCGAATCCGGGCTCAGCACCCACCCAGAAACACCTGGCCATGTAACCTTGAGCAAGTTACTTAAGCCCAATTGCTTAGGGGCAGCCAGGTGGCTCAGCGAGTAAGAGCACTGGCCCCAGTGTTGGGATGACCTGGGGATCAAATCCGGGCTCAGATACTTAGCACCACACCCAGAAATAACTGGCTGTGTAACCTTGAGCAAGTTATTTAACCCCAATTGCTTAAATAAATAAAAAAAGTAAGCTGAAGCCAAATGGTAAAAGATTTTAAAAGTAAAATAGAAGAATTTTTTATTTTATCTCAGGCACAACAGAGAACCATTGGAGTTTAATGAGCAGAAGAGTTGACATGGTCAGAGAATCTTTGATTTATAACTAGAAAGGACAGCAGGGGTCATTGAGCCTAAGGACCTCATTTTACAGATGGCACAGAAAAGTTAAGTTGTACAACTATCTTTGGTAGAATCTGAACCTAGGTCTTCCTGACTCCAGATCTAGCGACCAATTAATAGGGAGTATACTAGTCCAGGTGATGGCCTGGGCTAAGATAGTAAGCTATGTGAATTGTGAGGAAGCAACAAGTGTAAGAGATGTTGTGGAGGTGGAAATGACAAGATTTGGCAAATGACTAGATAAGTGGGGTAAAAAACAGTGAGGAGGCAAGAATAATGCCAGGGGCGGCCAGGTGGCTCAGCAAGTAAGAGCACCGGTTCCAGTGTGAGGATGACCTGGGGATCAAATCCAGGCTCTGATACTTAGCACCACACCCAGAAATAACTGGCCGTGTAACCTTGAGCAAGTTACTTAACCCAGATTGCTTTAAAAAAAAAATTAAAAAAAAAAAAAAAGAATGCCAGAACTAGAAACCCTGAAGAATGGAAGGGACAATGGTACCCTTAACAGAAATAGGAAAGTTTAGAGGAGGGGTGGTTTTCTGGGAAAGATAATGAGTTTCTTTTGGACACACTAGGGTTTGAGATGGATGCCCACGGAATATCTGATAGGAAATGAACAATAGGTAACTAGTGATGTAGGCCTGGAAGTCAGATGAGAGACTGGAATTGAAGATTAGATAGATAGATAGATAGATAGATAGATAGATAGATAGATAGATAGA
>NW_027187344.1:10823302-10861740 GCF_028583685.1 Petaurus breviceps papuanus
AGATAGATAGATAGATAGATAGATAGATAGATAGATAGATAGATAGACAGACAGACAGACAGACAGACCGGTAGGTAGATCCCAGATACAGAAATATCTGGAAGGCATCTGCATCAAGATGACAATTAAACTCATGGGAGCTAATTAGGTCACTCAGAGGACCCAGGACAGACTTTTGGAATACACCCACAGTTCAGGGGACATAATACTGATGATGAGCCAGCAAAAGAAACTGAAGACATATGACAAATAGGAGGATAACCATGAGAAAACAGTGTCACAAAAATCCAAAGAGAGGGTCAGGAAAAGAAGGTGGTCAGCACTGTCAAATGCCATACAGCACAAGGAGGATGAGATCTGCAAAAACACCTACAGATTTGGCAATTAAAATATCAGTGCTAACTTTAGACAGAGCAACTTCAGTTGAGTGATGAGGTTAGAAGCCAGACTGCAAAAAGCTGAAAAATGCAAAAGCAAAGTATAAGAAGTAAAGATTTAGACAGATCTTTTGAAGAATTTAGCTTTGAAAGGAAGAAGAAATTTAGCTTGAGAGGAAAACAGGGTTTACTAAAGGTTTTAAGAATGGAGAAGACTTGGGCATGTTTGTAGGCAGCAGGAAAGGAGCTAGTAGATGACAGGAAGACTGAAGTTTAAAAAGAAGATGACTGAGGGAACAATCTATTGTTTGTCAGTGCAAAGGTGCAAAGATGGAAGATGAAGTACGGTGTGAGAGACAGCAAGCAGTCCAGTTTGACTAGACCAGGGGTGTGGAACCTGTGGCCTTCTAGGTCCTTGGGTGTGGCCTTTTGACTGAGTCCAAGTTTTACAGAATAAATCCTTTTATTGAGAGGGCAAAATGGAGTCAAACTGGTTAAATATAAGATCAAAGCTGAGAAAGTAAGAAAGAATGGATAGACTAGAGGTCATTATGAGATGAAGAATAGATTTAGGAGGAGTAAGGCAAAGGGAGAGATGGAATGATAGTTAATGAAAAAGGGATTATCAGAGTTTTTCATTGTGAAGGTATACATAGAGAGCATCCCTGGGGATAAATCATGGATATAAGGATATGCCAGATAATGAATGCCTTGAGAAAGGAAGGAGAATGACATGGGGCCAGTAAATGTTAGCCATCATGATTTTGATTTTTAAAAAATGTATCAATAAAAATAACAATCTAATCTAACTTACACTGAAATTATATCAAAATCAGGGTATTACATAAATTTTTTTTTTAAGCAATCGGGGTTAAGTAACTTGCTCAAGGTTACATGGCCAGTTATTTCTGGGTGTGGTGCTGAGTATTTGAGCCCAGATTTGATCCCCAGGTCATCCCAACACTGGGGCCAGTGCTCTTACTCGCTGAGCCACATGGCTGCCCCTAAGCAATTGGGGTTAAGTAACTTGCTCAAGGTTACATGGCCAGGTGTTTCTGGGTGGGTGCTAAGTGTCTGAGCCCGGGATTCCATCCCGACACTGGAGCCGGTGCTCTTACTTGCTGTGCTACCTGGCTGCCCCAGCATAAATTTTTTAAAAAGACAAACGATTGGGATTCAGATAAAAAAAGAGGGGAGGGCATCCCAGGTGTTGTAAATATAGTTACAGAGGTGGGAATGAACCTGGCATTTTGTGGGGATGATGAGACCAGTATGACTGGAACAAAAGGCATTTGGAAATAATGTTAGAAAGGTAGAACAAGTCAGACTGTATAAAGTCTTATATATCTGATTCAGAAGTATCAAACTGATCTTTTAGCTATTTAGGCATTACTAGAGGTTTTTAAGCTAGAGCGTAATATGATGTGTTTTGGCAATGGCAGTGTGAATGGTGGGTTAAAGTCAAACCTGGTAATGATAAGAGTGAGAAGGCCAATAGTTCATGAAGTGGTAAGGACCTAAACTGGGGTTATGTCCACGGAAATGAAAAGTTACAGTTGGGAAAAACATTACAAAGAAGGACATACAGGATCTGATAAACATGAGGGTGAGGGAAAGGGAACAATCACAGTTGACTCTTCATTTTCTCAAGCATGGAAAGGGGTAAAAAAAATAGTAAAGTCAGGAGGAAGGGGCAATTTTGACAAGGACACATTGACGAGATCATTTTAGATGCACTGAGTTCATCTAGTGAGATGAAAACAAGACATCCAAATGGAAAAATATCCAGGAGGCGGTTGAAAATGTAAGATTCAGAGCTGCTAGGTGGCGAAGTGAATAGAGTACCAGCTCGGGAGGACCTGAGTTCAAATGTAACCTCAGGCACTTAACAACTACTAGTCATGTGACCTTGGGCAAGTCACTTAACCCCAATTGCCCTGCTTCCCCCCCTCCCCCCCTGCAAAAAAAAAAAGAGAAGAAAAAAAAAAGAAAATGTAAGACTGATTTGAAAGGTCAGAATGAGAGATACAGATTTGGAACTCATCAACACTAAGTATTGACCAAACAGCAAAAGAAATGACAATTGAGATCCATAGAGTAAGTTATCAAATATAGAAAGAGAAGAACAGGGAATTGAAGAAAAGGAGTCAAAGGAATCAATAGTCAAGTAGTTGTAAAAGCAGAATAGTACTGACTCATAAAGAGGCAAGAGAGAGTTCCAAGGAGGCAGTAGAGAAGGGTATCAATTTCTGCAAGGAGGTAAAGGAGAATGAAGGATAAAAAAAAAGGCCATGGGGCTTGCCAATTAAAAGGTCACTGGAGATCTCTGAAGAGTTTGAGTAAAGTGGAAAAGACAGAAATAAGACTGCCAAGTATATATAATATATAAATATATATTTAATACATAAAGAGCAAGTGGGTGATGAAGGCAGCAGGTAGGCTTGGCAAAGAATTGGGAGAAATAGTGGGGGAAGTAGGATCAAACAAAGCTGTTTATTTTTCCCCTCTCTCCCAAGATTGGGGAGATCTGTGTACTTAAAGGTAGAGAGGAAGCAACCAGTTGGGAGGAAAAGATTTTAGAGAGAAATTATGGAGAAAGGTCCTACAGAAAGCAGAAGACAAAGGGGAGGTTAACTTTGGACAGGACTTCATCTGAGTCTGGTGAGGATGAAAAAACATACTTAGAGGCATAAATATTTTGAGGTAGAGGAAATTAGATGAAGTAACATCAGATATCCTGCCTGGATCACCTTAGTCAAGTGGGAGGCAGGTAAGTCATTCAATTCATCAGATATTTATCAAACTCCTACTATGGCAACATCAATCTAGTGAAGGTGGAAGGAGACATTGGAGGCACAAGGAAAGGAAAGGTAAGGTAAAGTTTGGAAAAAATGCTATGAAAACGTCTGCTATGGAATCAAAGAGATCGAGAAAAGATTGCTGTGCTGTAACTGAGGAGGCCCGGAGAGACTGGGCAAAGATACACTGCCTGTGTGGCAGGAGGGTAAATTGAGATGGCACAGGGATGAAGGAAGGGGTCCTTAGAAACATGAGAGCTTGCAGACATACTCACAGGGGATCGAAATGCTGCCGAATGGCGTTTGGGGAGTCCCAGGCGTGCCCTGGAAAGCAACCAAGGAAAAGGTATGGTTAGGGAAGAGGGGAGAGCCCACAAGGTTACCTGAGAGCTGGGGGGGGGGGGGGCTCTGTGGAACGAGCATGCGTGGGAAAGCGAAACTGACCAAGCTGTTCAGGCCACGGCACCTGGGAGGGGAAACACTAAGGAAAGGTAGAGTAGACCCTAAAGGGTAAAGGTCCCTGACGGTCTCTGGGGAAGGAGGTGCCAATGCAAGGGCTTGGTTTCTTTAAAGGGGATGAGGTCTCTGGATGGGGTTCACTGAAGGCCACTCTCTTAAAGGAGGGGTCGTTATCTTAAGACTGGGGTTTCTTAAGGGGGTGCGATCTTTGCGGAGGGGTGGGGTCTTTAAAAGGAATGAGGTATCTGCAGGTGCTCATGACTGGTGGGGGGGAAAGAAAGAACTGCCTTTATTAAGCGCCCACTATGAGCCGGGCACCGTGCTAGGCTCTAAGTTTTGCGGGGACGTGAGGGGACTGAGGTCTCCCGAACAGAGGGTGTCGGATCTTTGAGGAGGGGCCTATGAGGAGTCTCGTCCGCACCTCCGGAGGCCCGGGGTTCCGGGCTCCCCTCCCGGGGGTCTTTGAAGAGCGCGGGGTTCCAGGGCTGCCTGGGGAGTGGCGCGGCGGCGGGACCGAAGCTCACCCCCGGACCAGGACGAGCGCACTCCCAAAAGAGGGACCGGAGAGTCCGCGCCGGTCGGAAGCGGAGCGCGAGAAGAGCAGAAAAGCTGAAGAGAAACAGCGAGAGGGGCGGGGCGGACGACGCGAGCTAGTGGTCGGAGCCGGCGCAGGCGCAGACGCCAGGAAGCGCGGAGCTGTCCGACCCCGCCCTTCGCCCTCCCTATGGGAGGAGCGGGCGCGGCGCGGTGGCTGCCGGATGGAATGCCGCGGTGGTTGCCGGGATCACGGTGATGTGGCCCCCCCCTCCGCCTTCCCCCTCCCCGGCCCGGGATGGCGGACGAGACCCGGCAGAGCAAATTGGCCGCGGCCAAAAAGAAGGTAAACGCTCTTGAGACGGCCCCTACACTCGCGGGCTCGGCTCCGCCCCTTCCCTTCCCGCTGCCTGCACCCTGACAGACCCCCCTCCCGGATCTAGCCTCTCCTTGGTTCTCTCAGGTCCCCACAGATCCCCTTCCGGATCCCTTCACATCGCCCTCCTGATTCTCCTCGGGTCTCCCCCGCCGGTGTCTGAGGGTCCCATCCCCCTGTCTCCCTCCTCGATCCCCCCAGGGTCCTCGTACCCAGTCCCGCAGGTCCCAGTTCCTGAATCCCACAGGTCCCGAGCACTGAAGCCCCCCCAAGACTTCCTCAAATCCCTGGCTCCCCACGCTCCTCCCCCGTCGCCCCCTTGGTGACTTTGGGCCCGTGACACCCTCTCCCCGAGCCCGGGCCCGTGACGTCAGAACCAGCTGTTGGCCTCCCGGAAAGGCCTCCCCCCTCTTCCCACACAGCTGGTGCCTGGAGGGAGATGCCCCCCTCCTCGCCCCACCGCCCCTGAAGTCTTTCGCCCCCACTCTCCCCAAAACCAGATACCCCAGTAGGGGCCCCAAGGTGAAGGCTTGGGCAAGCCAGCTGTTAGGCCTGCCCCGCCCGCCCTGTGGGAATCCGACGCCTGCCTGGATTTCCTCCCTCGGATCCCTTCCCAAACCTCTTCCAGCCTGTTCTAAACCCTTCCCAACCCCCAGCATCGGACTGCACTTTTCCTCAGACTCAGTTCTGGGGTTCCAGAGTCGGGTGGTGGGGGTTGGAAGTGGGATGGGGGAAGATGTGCATGGAAGGACCACATGTAGAGTAATATTATGGAGGGAGTAGATGATTGTTTTTCTTGGAGTAACTCATGTAGGGAGGATTTGGAATGTGGTTAGGTAACCATCCCCCTTCCCAAGTTGTCATTATAACCTTCTGGTCTGGGATATGGACAGGATTTTTTAAATTACTACCTCTGGGGAGATTGTTGAGTCCCTTGGGAACACTTTCAGAGAAGGCCCAAAGACCGGGAATGAATGCATCACTGTGCAGATTCAGAGACCTAACACTGATGATGATAATGACTAGTAACATCCTAAACTTATCCTGTTCCTTGATTCTTAGGCTCTCAAAGATTCAAAACATATTTGAAAAGTGAATGAGAGGATTGTTTTTGCCCAGATTCCAACTCTTTTGAAAGGTCCATGGTTTTTTCTTTCAACTTTCCACCACACACTTTTATTACTTAAATTCCTGGAACCACAATCCTTTTCATTCATTGCCCTGTGCTCATCTGTTGGGGGAATGGAGAGGACTTAAAATGGGAGGAGTTCTATTAGGGTTAGGAGTGAGGTTACTTTAGAGGGGTAATAAAGGATTTAGAGTTAGGACACCTGAGTTTAAGTCCAGATTCTCACACTTAGTTATCTGGGCAAGTCATTTCCCCTTCTTTTACCAACTGGTTCTGAGCAACAAGCTTTATAAACCCTAAAGCACCATGGAAGTATAACTTATTAAGGAAACAGCGTCTGAGCCATGAATCATTTCTCAGCACCTAGAGAGCCTTTGGGCAAAGTTGGAATCGAAACCTAGCTGTCTGACCTCCCAGCCACAACATGCTTTTTTCTTGAGCCCACCTTATTGTATAATTTGCACTGTCCTGGATTCTGTACCCTTACCATTTCCAACCCTAACCTTTTCCTTTCTGCAGTTGAAGGAGTATCAACAGAAGACCAGCCCCAGTGCCCCAGCAGGAGTCAAGAAGAAAAGGAAAACAAAAGATGGCAGTAACCCTGAGACTCCTCCATCTGGTGGCCGACACTCTCCTGAGGATGTGAGTCTTAACTAGAAACACTCCCTTGGAAAAATGGAGAAAAGGGATGATGTTTGAGCTGGTGACCTGACTCAGCTGACAGTTCCCCTATCCCCAGAAGAAGCCTTACAAATGAAAACAGCACCAAGCCACCTGCCCTTCCCTCTAAAAGATACTAGCAGAGTCATGGTGGGGATATCATATCATAGAAAGACCTGGAAATTGGAAGTCAAGATATCTAGGTTTTTGTCCCATTTCTGCTACTCACTGTATGACTTGAGGAAGTCACTTCACTCCTCTGAACCTCAGTTTAAAAGAAGTAAAAGAGATATACTAGGTAATCTTAGCACTTTTTTAGCTTTATTGTTTTAGGATTTTATCATTCTGTGAACTTATCTTCAACTCATCTGGATTATATTAACATGGCCTTGCCCATGGCAAGGCCAGATGTGGATGTTAGGAAGGCTATCCCCAACCCTTGTCTGTGGATTGGGCCCTCACCCTAGCTACCTTCAGTTCCCATCCTCACCCCCATTTCCTCAAGCCTATCCCTTTTACCCTTCCCAACTCTGTCTCCTCCCTCTAAGCCACCTCTCTTTCTCTCTTCCTCCCTTTTTGTTTCTCCCTTTTCACCTCTTGTAGATTCAGGACATTCTGAAGGTGCTGGTGTCCGACCTTAACCGTTCCAATGGGGTAGCGCTACCCCCATTGGACAAGAGGAAGGTGAGACAGTGCCGAGGTCCCCTCTCACTGGCTTGCTTTCCCAGCTCTGCATGCCCCCAAGACTTCTCTGGGTTTTGGGATGACCTCCTGCTTTACTTTTCTGTTGCTGTCATTAACCCATGGTGGCCTGATTACTCCTTCACGTTTACCTACTTGGTTGATTTTGTTTTCCCCCCTCTTCCACCACTTTATCATCTAAGAGGAAGTAAAATGTATTTTGTAGCTAATGGTAGAGCCAGGAGAGTCTTCTTCAGAAAATTTCTGTTTTGTTGGTCACTATACAAAATGTAAGAATTGCTCTGGGTCTGTCCTCAAACCATCTGTCCAGCTTGGGTGGGATGAAGAAGTGTTGGGTTTTTGAGAGTTAACAGATATAGTTTTGTTTGGTATAAAGAAAGAAAAGATGGGTTTATATTGAAACTGGAGTGCTTTAGGTTAGACCTTAGAAGGGATCATCTTCTCTGGAAGGAAAGTGTCATGGTGAAACAGGCTAGTGAATAGAAGTGCTTTTCCAGAGCTCTTATAGGAATAGACTAGATAAAGAGGGAAAAAAAGAATAAGCTATATGGGCTAGGAATGTTTTAAATAACCTTTGAAGGGTATTAAACTTGAGAATTATGTAGAAAATGGGGAAATCCTTCTTCTTTTTGAGGTGCATTGCAAAGTCTTCCCATAAAGAAATGTTTGAGAAGTATAGGAAAAGGAGCCATGTTGGGTGGGCAGGGTGAGATGCTGTGATACAAAAATGTAGGAGTGGGCAGAGGGCTAGAGAGCCTTGGAAATGAGGCAGTGTGCTTCTTGTAGAAGAGGAGGGATATTAAAGAACAGAAGAAAATGATCAGAGGAATGGAGGAAGATTGGGCAAATGGCTGCCTTAGTCTAGATTGTCAGGGGATTCCAGGGAACAGCTCCCTTTGGATTGCAGCCCAAATAGCAGTAGCGTTGATGCCCCAGTGGGATTGAGAAAACTGCCTACTTGGCCTTGGTGAGCACTACCAGCTGTACTTGGGATACCAGTTGGCAGGATTCCTCAGGAATTGGGTAGGAAGTCAGATCAAGCTATTGATGGGGGGAATTGTCAACTCTGGTTTCAGCTTGTTCCCTAGAGGTGAAGTTGGAAGGTGGATAGGTGGTGGTTCTTATCTCCTGGACATTGGATTTCTTCTGCCAAACCAACTGTCAGGTTATCCACATCAGGAAGTGATACTGGCACTTCTTTCTGCAGCAGCATGCTCAAGAGAAGATTGCCAGACCTGAGAAGTGAGGTAGAACTGGGGTCAGATCTTGTTTCTGATGGTCATGGGTAAAGGGATGGGGAAGGTCAACTGTTGGCTTTGATGAGAAAGAAAGAAGTACTTGATATTTTAGTTTTTCAAAACTTCTCACCTAATTGACCAGTCAGGAAGAGATAATATGGTTTATCTTGTCTATTTTGGGAAGAGACAGTGTGATATTAGAGGATAGACAATTGATATGTAGCTGTAAGGAAACTTGGGTAAAAACTCAATTCTGCCACTAAGTATGTGTGATCTCAAGCAAAACACTTTACTCTCTGGGCCTAAGTTTATTAATATGGATCATGAAGGAGGTTGGATTAGTTGATAACTAAGGTTTATTCTATGACTGGGTACTTGGCCTCCATTCCTAGCCACCTCTCTCCCCTTCCTTTTGGGAATTCATTCATTCAGAATGTATTAAATACTTCTCCTCCACAAAGTATGGTTCAAGGCACTGAGGGAGATAAAAACCAAATAAGACATGATCTCCTCAGGGAACTAATGGACTTGGAAGGGAGATTGGAGTTATACACAAGTGACTGTACCCTAAAGTAGAATATGACATGTTTAAGACAGGTCCAGTCAAAGTGCTTGGAGAGTTGAAAGGCTTTATGAAATCACTGGAGTTATCAGATCACCCAGATTGCATTTCCTTTGTACTCTCTCTTTCTGTGTCTTAGCAGTTTCCTTCTCATTTCCTATACCCTCTGCTTCTAAGAGCATCAAATCAGAGTGGTCCCAAATAAAGTTGTAAAATTTCTGGAAATTTGGGTGGGAGAAAGAAAAAGTAGAAACATGTAATGTATTTTTAACCATCCTTTACAGATATATAGTAACTTAGTGATGCAGTGAAAAAAGCATTTGATTTGGAGTCAGAGGATCCGAGTTTGAATCCCAGTGTTGCCAGTTCCTACCTGTACCTGTACTTTGGTTCCGGTTCTTAGCCTTTGCCTTTCTAGAACTCATTTTTCTTATCTGTAAAATGAGTAGCATCCCATCTTGCTAATCGATAATAAAAATCATAGAAAATGACAGGGCAAAACTGGGCCCAAGGGCCAGTGGTCATAGCACAGGGAAATAAGTAGGCAGAAGGCACCATTTGCCCATTACAGAGTCTTCCTCTTTCTTCTCTGTATCAAGAAAGTGAAAATTGGGTTTGGAAATTCAAAGGAGCACCTCTGTTTTCCACACAGAAATGCTTTTCTTTTTTTCTCCATACCGAAATTTCCCCAGACAGATGCATTTTCCCACTTCTGTCTAAAACTGGACTTGCTTGGTTAGGATAAAGGCAAGCTCATTCTCTTCTCCTAATCACTGTCTAAGAAGGTGGGGTCCCCTTGGAGCCCAACCAGATTCCTAACAGAAAATATGAGTATTTGTTTGGGCTTTGACCTAGAGTTGAATCTCTTTCAGAGTTGAAACTTGTTTAGGCAGAGCCAGTGAGGGAAGACAAGGGGATGGTTCATTATTCCATAGGACACCAGGTCACCATTGTAATAGTGCTCTGGATCTGCTGCCTCAGAGAGGGAAGATCTGAAATCTCCCAAGATTCTAGGAGTCCTGGAGGGTGGACTTGGGCAGTGATTATTCTCTTGTACCTGGAGTTGCTCTTTGAAAGCATCTTTCTGGAGAGGAGAGATTTGGGTGATAGTGTTGAGATTGCAGTTTGTTCTCAATACTCTAGTTAGTTAATTTCTCTTTGAGAAGACCTGAGTCCAGAAAAATAGCTTGGGAGTGAGGGGATATAAGAAGTAGGTCTGCCAAATATGGTTGTATCTGTTCCATCGTCCCTGAGATTCATTACCAGGCAGTCAGCAGAGGGAAGTTTCCAAAAGGAGCCAGGGTCTCTCCTGAAAACAAACTAGATTTCTTGGAAAGTAATCTCTTTCTTTTGTCTACATTCTACCCTTCGTTTATAGTACTTTAAGTGCTAGAGAGGTTAGAGCCTTTTGCTACCATTTCTTCAGGGTTCTATAGAGAAGAAAGTATATATGTAAAGGTGATTGTGCTGTCCTTACTCTGAACTCTGGCACTCTCACACTTGCCCCTGTGAAGGGACCTAAGAACAGAATGGACAAGGACTCAGCACAGATTCTGGATTGGAGTATGCAGTCATTACTTTGACTACTACAAGGGACATTCCCTGATTCAAAAACATCTGTTCATTTTCTCCCTTCACCACCTCCCTTACTACACATCCCATCTCTACCCAGAGATCTGCCAGTGTCCTCCTTCCCTGCATGTCACTGTAACCCCCTTGCTCTATTCTGTAACAGGCATCCAGAGACAGTGCTGCTCCTGCCCTGCTGCCTGCAGATGTCACCGTGCCCTTTGGCAGTGCCCATCCCCCCCGTAGCAGTCCCCCATGTCCCACTAGCATGGCCTCGCCTCAGGTTTGTGCTCCTCACCATCCCACTTGTTCGTCATCTCAACTTTATCCCTGACAGCATCATACCTATCTGATACATGTACTCCTTTGGGAGTCTCCCCTCTTCCCTTTTCCTGGGTAGCTTGGTTCCCAGAATTGAGATCTACTCCTCAGGCTTAAGTGAGCCCAAGTCTGGGGTGAGTCCAAGTCTATGACTTTCTATCCCATTTGGCTGCCCTTGGAATAGGAAGGAGGGGGTGCTGGAACTAGCAAGGCCCATTCTGTC
Source organism: Petaurus breviceps papuanus (assembly GCF_028583685.1). Taxonomy (NCBI): domain Eukaryota; kingdom Metazoa; phylum Chordata; class Mammalia; order Diprotodontia; family Petauridae; genus Petaurus; species Petaurus breviceps. The sequence continues at coordinate 10,834,251 of NW_027187344.1, forward strand.
CCTAAGTGGTAATTATACCAGAGTTATGTGACCCTACTTTTTTTATTTCCCTCCCAACAGAACTGTGACATCGAGAATGGTCCAAGTCCTATGGATGAAAGCAAGTGAGTGTCCAGTTGTTTCCCAGAGACAGGCTTGGGAGTCCAAGTCATTTTATTCTCTGTGCCCTGTCATTTTCCACCCAGTTGTATTGAACTTCCTCCATGCATGTCTTCCAGATCTCTGTCTTCTACTGAGAGTCTGCGGCAGATCTCAGAACAACTCAATGGTCTCGTTTCCCAGGTAGCATGGGGATTGAGGTAGGGTGGCATATGGGGACAGGCAGGGAAAGATAGTGTGGTCTGGGAAGTTTGGGCAGGATTAGAGAGGACACAGTAAAGGTGATTAGTATTTATGATGTAGAGTACTGTATTGTGTAGGGAGTCAGGGGAATTCGATTATATTTTTATTCTGTTTTTCATTGGCAGCTAGGTTGTCCAGTAAGGAGTCAGGAAAACATGAATTCAAATCCTGCCTCAAACATTTACTCACTGTGTGACACACTGGTCAAGTCACTTTAATTTCTTTCAGTCTCAATATCCTCATCTGTAAATTGAGGGTAATAATAGCACCTACCTTTCAGGGTTGCTGTGAGGTTCAAATGAGTTATGTAAACATGTGTAAAGTGTTTTGCAAACTTTAAAACACTGTAAATGCTAGCTATTATTAGTTGTGTGACTTTGGTCAATTAATGTTGCCTTCCTGGACCTCACTTTCCTCCTTTGTATAATGAAGAAGTTAGTCTAGAGCAGGAAATCTTAACCTTTTTCTGTGACATAGACCCCTTTGGAAGTCTGGTAAAGCTTGTGGACCCCTTCTTAGAATAATATTTTTAAGTGAACAAAATAACATTAGATTTCAAAGGAAACTTATTATTTTGAAATATAGCTATCAAAATATTTTTTAAAAAATAAGTTTGTGGACCCCAGGCTAAGAACCCCTGAACCAGAGATCTCCATGTTAGTTTGCTTTTAATTTTAACATTAGAATCCTGAATGTGTTAGTGTGGGGAGAGTGGATTAGAAGGATTAGATGGGGAAAGAATATATGGGCCAGAAGAAATAGGCTGATGATGGATTGGAGAGAGAAGGGATCAAGCTAATTAATGAAAGGGGGGAGGGGTCGAGTATAAAGTGTATAAAGAAAAGAAAGTTAGAGGATATGGGGAATATTGAGGTCAAGGAAAATCTCGATTGAAATTCTTTCTTCCAGTCCACATCCTATATCAATGGGGAGGGCCCAGTGTCTTCTACCAACATGAAGGACCTGGAGGTAAGTGGCCTAGGGCCTTTGTTGGGATAGGCTAAAGACTAGACTCTTACCTTTGGCCATAGTGGGAAATAGAGTGTCTTGTACCCAGTAAGACTGTCTTAGCTGTTCCCCCATCCTAATGATCTTTCTCTCCACTTCTACCCCAATCCTCCCTTTGTTTCTTCCTCCTCTCTGCATGCGCCTCAGAGTCGATATCAAGAGCTAGCAGTAGCCCTGGATTCCAGCAATCTAACAAACAAACAGCTCGGTAGCAAGATAGAGGAATTGGTAAGCTCCCAGCATGGTCTCCTCGTTACAGCTTCTCTCACCTCTGTCTAAGTCTCCACTCTTCCCTCGGGGCCTTAGAGCAAGTTCCCATTACTGGAACTAGGGAGAGAGCTCTGCATTTGGGGGTGGCCTCAGCTGAGGTACCAAAAAGAATGGGGATTAGTTCTCCACTGTAAGGTTTCCAAGGCACTGAGCATGTAGCATGGCTGTTTCTCTGTGCTATTCTCTTAACATTCCCCCTGAATTGCTCCCTAGATCCTTCTACTACCTGCCCTCTCTCCCACTTACTCTGGGAGGTATTAGGGTATAGTGGAAAGAGCACTTGACTGAAAGTTGGCCTCTGCAGGTGTGACTTCATGTAGACACTTCACCCTTCTGGGTTTCAGTTTCCTTCTCTGTAAGAGGAGTATACAGCCATCTGGTTGGTTTTTTTTTTATGTTTGTGTTTATTGGTAGTTATGTTCCTAATAAAAAATTAAATGGGAGGGGTTCAGAGTAGATTATCTAAAGCCCTTTTCAGCTCTAAAATTTTATGATTCTGTGATTCTCTTTCAGTTCTTGTTTCTGTAGGCAGTAGATATATCTGGGTTTGCTTTTCTAGAAGTGCCTATGATTGTCCTCTAGCATAGACAGTCAGTTATCCACATGCTGGCCTCCTAGTGTAATAGTGAATTCAGTAAGCACTACTCTTCCTTGGGAAACCCCAGAGGAGAGGACTCTTAAGAAAAATGAAGAATCCAGACTAGGTCTGTCTAGGCCCTGGGAATTTTTCCTACCATGAGCCTTCTTCTCCAGTACCTCTCTCTCCAGTGGCTTGGGGAGTATGGACAAGCAGATACTTCTTCTTAGGAGAACACCACCTTGTTTTTGCTCTTCCCACAGAAACAACAGAACCAGGAAGCCCTGGATCAGTTGGAGAAGGTAAAGTGACTGTGCACCTTGTGTAGTTGCCTTAGATTAGAGCCTGTTGCAGCTTGGCAGACCCGCCATCTGCCCCCTATGATAAAGGCTTCCTTTGACAATCCATTTCTGCTACTGGGAACTGATCTCCTTTCTTCCACAGGAGAAGAAAGAATTTGAGCAGAAATTTGCCAAGGAGCAAGGAGCCCTAAGGGAACAGCTACAGGTAAGTGGATGTGATAAAACAAAGTTCCTGCTATCCCACAGAAATTCTCCTCTTACTCTTCTTTTCCCCTTCAAGGTTCATATCCAGACCATTGGGATTCTTGTTTCAGAGAAGACAGAGCTACAAACAGCTCTGGCCCACACACAGCAGGCTGCCCGCCAGAAATCAGGTAGAAAAGGGTTATTGTCCCTACTAACTGCTATCCTAAAGGGCCCCTCCCTTGGTTATGCAGTTCCTTGATTCTGCTGTGCTTTTCCATTGTATAGTTGGGGCCCCCCTCCGTGTATTTTTCTCACCTTACACTTTTGGAGTTGGAAGGAAACCCTGCTCTTACTCCTACCCCATCTCATTCTTAGGAGAGTCGGAAGATTTGGCCAGCCGCCTGCAGTCCTCTCGGCAGCGTGTTGGGGAGTTGGAGCGGACGCTTTCTTCTGTGTCCACACAACAGAAGCAGGCTGACAGGGTAATTCTCATTCTTGCTCCTCAATAGGTATTGTGAGTCTCTTGTTCATGCTGTGTAGCTTATTAGAACTAGGTCCTTGGGATGACCTGTAGGGTGCTGCTGCCTACATGGCCAGGGCCAGGACTGAGGCTGGGAACACCCCCCAGGGGAGGGAGAGCAGAGGCCAGGCCGGGAGCCAACTAATGTCTCTCTGAAATTAGAGAACTGTTTCCAAGGGGTGGGGTTGTTTGTTTGGGGTTGGGTGGTTTTTTTGGTTTTTGTTTTTTGGTTGGTTTTTTTTTGGTTTTTGTTTTGGTTGTTTTTTAAACTGGTGTCTGTCTTCATATGCTCTCTCTCAGGTTCCTCTGCCCCTAAGAACCTCTTGGGGATGGCAGATAGTGTGGGGTACCCTTCAGCCATGAGCTCAAGGGCATGGGGATCCAGGGTATCACTCTGCATGGATGCTTAGCCTCCCTGCTGACTACCCAGGGAGAGAGACTTCTGATCCTAAGCTGCCTCCTTTCCCCAATTGGCCTCAAGTCCTGGCTCCTCCCTTTTTTCCCATCCTCAGGAGCCAGAGAGGAGGGGAGGGTTTGGCCAATAGTGCCTAAGCCAAACTCTTGGCTCCCTTTTTTCCCTCTGCCAGGGCTGAGGGCAGGGATGGGGGCAGAACCCCTATTGGGTGGTGGGGAATAGGGAGGGGGTGTCAGTTCTTGCTTGGTCACATTGAGAACATAAGAACAACAAAAAAGAAATTTTTATTAAATTGTTTTGTGTCTCCCTCAAAAAAAATAACTAGGTCCTTGGGTGAGTAGGCAATGTGTGGTATATTGGAATAAGCACTAGGTTTAGGAATCAGCTGGCCTGGAGTCAAGTCTCATCTATGGCACTACATATCTGACCATGGAAAATTTGCCTCATTTCTGGGTCTGTCTCTTTATCTATAAAATGGGTATAATATCTGACCCCATCTGCATTACTGGGTTTAAAAGGTTCCAGTGAGTTCATGAGTATGAAAGTGTTTTGGAAAATAGGCAGTTTTATTATTAGCAGGAATAAAAAAGCAGTTGTCTGATTTTTTGCTTTCTCCTGCTGTCTGACCACCTTCACTCTTCTTGCAGTATAACAAGGAGTTAACTAAAGAGCGGGATGCTCTCAAACTGGAATTATACAAGCACAGGTTAGTGGGGTAGCGGACAGAGGATGTGGGGATCTCAGTGCAGAAGTGGGCAGGGGCTGTGGACTGGGTTTAGTCCTTAGGGAGAAGACTCAATAGAATCTGATTCGAGACAAAAATCTTGTGTTCAAGAGCTCTGGGCTTAGGAGCCTTACTCTAGTTCTGGAGCAAACTTAATAAATGACTCGGGTCCCTGCCCCAGTCTGGGCCTAAGTTTCCTTATTTAATGAAATAAAGGAATAAATAACATTAATAGTGTCCTCAGGTTTCAAGGTTTTGTGTCTCTGGAGAGGCTGTGGAGGGTGGTGATGTGTGTTTCCAGTGGGCCCCCTGACAGCCCTCTCTCCTACCCCACACCGGTGCCCGTCCCAGCAAGAGCAGCGAGGAGCTGAAGCAGCAGCACTCAGAGCTGGAAGAGAAGCTTCGGGTGCTAGTGGCAGAGAAGGCAGCCACACAGGTGGAGGTAGAGGAACTGCACAAGAAGCTGGAGATGACGGAGCTGATGCTGCAGCAGGTAACAGCAGGGAGGGCATTCCGGGGGGCCCAGGCCCTCCACCATCTGCCCAGTCCCAGAATCCAGAGGTGGGAGGTGGGCCTCGTGCTTCTGAGCAGCAGAGTTTAGAGGGGAGGAGCTGGAGACCATAGAGCTAAAGGTTTGGTGGAGACCTCAGAGGCCACAGACAAGCCAGTGACATTTGGAAAGCTTCCAGCTGGAGGATGGAGAACTCACCTGCCCCTGAGGCAGCCCATTCCATTCTTTACTGCTCTGATTGATGAGTCTCTGCTTGTATTGAGCCACAATCTGCCGCCCATTGTCTTTGACTCACTTCTCCTTGTCCTGCCCTCTGAGACCAAGTTAATGGAGCCAAAGGTAGCTATCACAGCCCCTCTCAGTTTCTTTTTCCCAGGCAAAATATCCCCAAGTCTTTAAACAAATCCTCCTGTGGCATGTTTTCAAGTCGCCTCACCCTGTGGCCCTCCTTTTGATGTGCTATAGTTCAGAAGTTCTTAATCTGGAATTAATAACTATATTTCTATACAATCAATTTTCTTTGTAATCCTATGTATTTCCTTTTATACCTTTAAAAGCCTTATTCTGAGAAGGGGTGTAGAGATTTCAACAGACTGCCCAAAAGGTCTGTGACATAAAGAGAAGAACCCCCGATTGAGTCAGTCAGTGCCCATCCTAGAATGTGGTGCCCAGAACTGCACCATATGTTGGCCAAGTACAATGGGCCCTATGCTCTCTCTTTGTGGACACCACTTCTGTTAATGCAACCCAAGATCATATGAGCATTTTTGTGGCTGCCCTGTCACATAGCTGACTCATCAAGCTTTCAGTCCGTGAAAACTCTCTCTCTCTCACATGGGCTGCTGTCTAGATGCAGTTCCCAGTCTGCCACTGACTAGCTGTGTATCTTGGGTGGGTTACTTCCCTGCTGTTTCATCAGCTCTAAATTGGGTCTCTCTTCCACCTGACTTAGAGGTTATAAGGTGGGGGTTTACTGCTGACCCTCCATCTCAGAGTGGCCCTGGATCTGACTTTCTCTGATTCCTCCCCATCCAGTTTTCCAGTCAATCAGGTGCTCCTGATAGTAACCATCAGCTGCAGCAGGCCCTAGAGGAGCGAATGCAACTGGAGACCCATGTGGGCCAGGTGAGCAGGATGGAAATGAAGAAGGAGGTTAATTCCCAGGTGAATAGCATTGCCCATGGCCATCCCCCCACCAACTTATTTTCCTTCTCTTCTCCCAGCTGTTGGAATCATTGCAGCAGCTCCAGGTAGAGAGGGACCAGTATGCAGAGAAGTTGAAGGAGGAGGGCACTATTTGGCAGCAGCGAGTACAACAACTTTCGGAACAGGTTGGGACTTCAGAAGAATCCAAGGACTTTTCGAGAAGGGGATGGCTTGGGAGGGGAGAGAAGATGAGGGTTGGGGGAAGTAACTTCATGTTCTCATTCCTGCCTTCATCATCTCTCCTTACTGTGCTTTGGGCAGGTGCGGATTCTGGGGGAGGAGAAGGAACACAGTGTGAACCAGGTGCAGAAGCTAGAGACTAGCTTGGCGGAACTAAAGAGCCAGTCTGGTAGGCCGGGGACAGGAAAGCCAGGGGTGGGGGACACAGGATAGAGTGGCTGAGTGAGGAGGAAGCATGGAAAGAAAGCGCCAGTAGTCAGGGTGCTGTGCTCTCCTTGGGCTTTCCTCATCCTTGTTTGTAGCCAGCAGGTGGTGATGCCCTTAGAGTTCTGGGTGGGAGAATCAGGAGGCTAGGGAGCCCTCTCATCTCAGAGGATGGAAATTTGGGGTCTGGCTGGAATTAGCCCAGCATCCAACTGTCCCTCTGTATTCTAGTCAGGAATCCCAGGGACCTTTCCATTCAGAATCATTGCCATCCTCTTTAGGGTTGAGGACAGAAAAACTGTCTCAGTTACTGCTGCCTTGTTACAGGCTGTTTGTGATTTGAACTTTAAGAATATCTCTTTTTTTTGGAGGGGGGAAAGTAGGGCAATTGGGGTTAAGTGACTTGCCCAAGGTCATATGGCTAGTTTTGTGTGTGTGTGTGTGTGTGTGTGTGTGTGAAGTGTCTGAGGCCAGATTTGAACTCAGATCCTTCTGACTCTAGGGCTGATGCTCAATTCACTGTGCCACCTAGCCACCCCAAGAATATCTCTTAAATAATGTTGCCAGGTGGAAGGATTCTAACTTGGCAGAATCTCTGGCTTCAACTGGCTAGGAATCTCAGTCAAGAGTCAGAAGACCTGAGTTCTAGTTCTTCCACCAATAGACTGTATAATGTTGGGCAAGCCCTTTCTCTCTTGGCCTCAGTTTCTTTGTTTACAGAATGGGTTTGATAACATTCTACCTACTTCACATGGTTGTGAGAATAAAAATGAAATAAGAAATGAAAAACTTATTTGAAAAAACCTGAGTTTTAGAGTACTTTTAAGAGAATTCTTTAAAGTTCTCTTAAGAGTTTTTGTTTTTGTTTTTTTGCTTTTTGGAGTGGGGGAAGGCAGGGTAATTGGGGTTGACTTGCCCAAGGTCACACAGATTTGAACTCAGGTCCTCCTGACCCCAGGGCCACTGCACCAGCTAGCCACCCCAAGAATTATTGTTTATTTTAGATTTTGCTCTAAGCCTTTATCCATTCTGACATGTTGCAGAGGGGCTGGGACAATTAGATGCTGGGCTCTCAGATTCCAGCCAGACCCCAAGCAGCAAGGAGTGGAACCTGAGGGTCAAGGGACTGATGGAGGGTCTTGTGTGATGGGGATGGGGAGCAATCAGAAGTCCTTGTGCTTCTCTTTGCTAGCAGTGCCCTCAGCCCCAGAGCCCCTACCTGGTCCCTCAGAGGCAGAGCAAAGACTGCAAGAAGAGGCAGAGCAGCTTCGGAAGGAGCTCGAGGGCCTGGCGGGGCAGCTCCGAGCCCAGGTACAGGACAATGAGGGCCTCAGTCGCCTAAACCGGGAGCAGGAGGAGAGGCTGCTGGAGTTGGAACGGGCAGCTGAACGCTGGGGGGAGCAAGCAGCCGAACGAGAACAGATCCTGGAGAGCATGCAGAGTGACCGCACCACCATCAGCCGGGCCCTCACCCAGAACCGGGAGCTGAAGGAGCAGCTGGCAGAGCTGCAGAATGGCTTTGTCAAACTGGTATGTGCGCCATCCCCTCCTCCCCACTTCTCTCCACCTATCCCTCCTTCCACGACAGAACCCTAGAGTTAAAAAACACAGGTTCTGGAAGGGATTTTAGAGACTGTAGCTCAACACCCCAGTCTTATAGAGGAAGCTGAGACTGGAAGGGAAAAGTGACTTCTTGAGAGCACATGGCTGGTAAGTGGCAGTGTCAGGACTAAAACTCAGGTCTCTTGTCTCCCAGTCTGCTCTCCTATCCACACATGAACTCCCCTTACTTCTCAGGTCCTCTGGGAACTTTTCCTTGAAATCTAAACAAATCTAACAACAGACTCTCATCCTAATCTCAGTGACCTGTATGTAGGCCCTTCCTCTGTGGGCTCAGTTGCTCTCAGTCACTAGTGACTGCTTCCTATCCCTCTCATGTCTCCAGACCAACGAGAATATGGAGGTAACGAGTGCTTTGCAGTCAGAGCAATATGTCAAGAAGGAACTTGCTAAGAAGCTGGGGCAGCTACAGGAGAAGCTGGGGGAGCTGAAGGAGACGGTAATGCCTCATATCATCCAGTGTTGGATAAGCATCCTTTGGGAAGGGGTGGGGTTAGACAGGGTTCTCTGGACATGTGGAACATTCTAGGTGGCCATTAGGATGGGGCTGGCACCATTCACAGTTGTGTAGGCATTCAGAGGTGCTAATTGTAATCTTGGAGCAGGGACAGGATGATTTGGGGGGGAAGTGAGGACCTGTATTTTTTGTGGGGAGGAATGTATGGTATAGGGCTGGGTGAAGAGGCAAAAGCCTTGGAAGACAAATTGGGAGGAGCTAGAAGGTCCAGATTTCATGAGAGGTATTTGAGTTTCTGGAGGGTTGTTAAACCATGGGGGCAGTAAGCAGTGAAGGACAATTTCTAGAAAGCTGGCTCAGCCATTGTTCCTCCCTGGCTTTAAAAGTGAGAAAGAGCTGGGCGTTTGTCTGACTGCCCCCTAGGAGGGCTTCACCCAAGACAAGGCCAGAGACTGGAGGTCAGGCTGGACAGGGCTGTGGACAGGGCCTCCCACCCCCTACTGCTCAATGGGTGCTGGACCTCAGTAGTGCCCCCTCATAGATGGAGCTGAAGAGCCAGGAAGCCCAGGGGCTACAGGAGCAGCGGGATCAGTACCTGGGCCACCTGCAGCAATATGTGGCAGCCTACCAGCAATTGGCCACCGAGAAGGACGAACTTCAGAAGCAGTTCCTGCTGCAGACACAGCTCATGGACCGACTGCAGCATGAGGAAGTACAGGGGAAGGTAGCAGCTGACTTGGCCCGCCAGGAACTGCTGCAGACTCAGGTGAGAGGGCCTTTGGTTCTCTTCACAAGGGGAAGAGGGTGGGAGGCCCAAAGGCTGACATCGTCCCTTCTCCCCTGAACAGGAGCGCCTGGAGGCTGCTACCCAAGAAAACCAGCAGCTGCAGGCCCAGCTCAGCCTTACACCAGCACCCAGGGAAGGTGAGGGGTAGCCATGCTCCTTCTAGAAGATGGCAGAAGGGGGACATTTCCTAGAAATATAGACAGACCGGTAGAGCTAGAAGAAACCTTGGAGATCATCTTGCTCTGGTCCCCTCATACAAATAAGTAACTTGGAACACCCCAAGAGATGAAGCAAACTGCCCAAGGGCACACGGCCACTCTGTAACAGGTCTAGGGTTAGAACCCTGTTTGCCATTAATTGCCAGTCTGGTGCTCTTCCTACTATAACATGTTGCCTCTCCGGCTACCCCCAACAGGAGATGAGTTGGCTGAAGAAGAAATGGAGGATGCTTCTCGACCAGCATTAAGCATCCCTGAGGACTTTGAAAGTCGGGAGGCCATGGTGAGCATGATTTTCTCCCTGTCCACCAGCTCTGTGATAGGTTCTTCCACCCCCTACTTCGAGCTCAAATTCCCAAGCCCATTCAGACTGCCTCCCTTCTAGTAGATACCTGCTCCCTAGCCTTTCTGCCCTTGCTGGTCTTCCTCACCAACTCTCCCACTCATGCCTCTCTGGCCCCAGGTGGCATTCCTGAACTCAGCTCTGTCAAGTATGGAAGAAGAGAGGAATCGGCTGTGGCAGCAGCTGAAAGAACAGCGGCTACAGTGTCGGCATCTGGCAAGGGAGGTGGCCCGGCCCCAGCAACAGCCCTGCCCTTCCTCCCAAGTGCTGAGTGGGGACAGTGTGCCCAGGGAAGCACACCAGGCACTTCAGGCTGCCATGGAGAAGTTGCAGGTGAGGTCTCAAGGTGTGCAGAGAGGAGAACTGGGGAAGAACCCAAGCATGCAGTTCCTGCCATGAGGAGCTGACCCTTTTTGGGGCCTTAGGCCCGATTCACAGAACTGATGCAGGAGAAAGTAGATCTTCAAGAACGAGTGGAAGAACTAGAGCATCGGTGCATCCAGCTCTCTGGAGAGACAGACACCATTGGTAACGAGAGGCATTGGAAACAGGTGGAAGAAGGATGGGGGCAAGAAATAAGCTAGGTGGCAGTGGGGGAAGGGACAGATATGACTGATGGGGGAGATCGGTATGGAGGGAGGCTAGGTAGGTGTGAGTGGCAGAAGCAGGCTAAATGATCGGTTGTCAGGGAGCCCAGGGCATTGAAGAATCTTACCTGAATTGAACATCCTCCTATCCCCACCCCAGGTGAATACATCGCACTATACCAGAGCCAGAGGGCTGTGCTAAAGGAGAGACATCGGGAAAAAGAGGAATATATCAGCCGGCTAGCCCAGGACAAAGAGGAGATGAAGGTTAGCAGGCTCTGCTCCCTGAGAAGAAGAGCCAGGTCTCCCTTCAGGACCCCAGCCAGCCCTCTTTGTTCTTAGCATCTTTGTCCACCTTCATACCTAGATTAGGGAGTGGAGTTAGGCCAGAATGAGCCCAATAGCTTAGCCTCTCCTCTCCCGTTGACAGATGAAGCTTCTGGAACTACAAGAGTTGGTGTTACGGCTAGTGGGTGAGAGAAATGAGTGGTTCAACAAGTTCCTGGCTGTCACCCAGGCACCACCAGGGCCTGCTGGGGAGAGCAGCCCCAATCCTATCCCCGAAGGCCACCTGGATCTCAGTCCACCTGACAAAGAGGGTGAGTGGAAGATGGGAAAACAGATATAGGCGCATACTCTTGGGCTTAAGAATAGAATAGCGGCGGGGGTGTGTTAAAGGCTGCCAAAGCATCTTAAAACCCTGTCTCTCCCAGGCCTCCGGGAAGTGAGCCTGGCGGATGAGACGGAACTTGTGTCTGCTGTGAGTGAGCCCCCCTTGAGCCAGCCTTGTCCAGATGATCCCACAGCCCAACAGATCATGCAGTTGTTGCGGGAGATCCAGAACCCCAGGGATCGGGCAGGGGGTTTGGGAGATAACCCTTGTATCCCCTTCTTCTATAGAGCTGATGAGAATGATGAGGTCAAGATCATGGTGATCTAACAGTGTGGTTACAGGAGGAAGTGGACTGTGCCCTAAGCCAAGGGCATCAGGACCTTTTGTCCCCCTCCAACTCTAGAATAGCTAGGTGGGCTCAAGGGAATAATGGTCTCCTTCTCTACCCCTGGCATCTGGAGTGGGGAGGGTGCACAAGTTAGTGTGGGGCCCCTCGATGCCCACCCCACAGGGCTGTTTATCCCTCCCTAGGCCTGAGTCTTATTTCGTTCCAGCCAAAACAGAGAGCAAGTGGCTGAATAAAGGCAGTTTGTGTGGAAGGCCTGGGGCTTGGCTCACCTCTCTGGGGGTCAGGGGGTGCTTGATGGGGTGTGGGACAAGAAGGTACCACCTCATCCAAGTTGGCATCTCATCTTGGTCCTTAGGGTGGGGGTGGCAGTAGACAGCACTTTTGGTGGGCATCAGGGTGAGAAAGGCTTGCAATTGGTGATGGGATGGGGCAGAAGGGGCAGGGACCCCATTGGGCAAAGGAGCAAGCTTTGTGGTCCTTGAGTGTATATACTGTATCTCTGTAACATTTTGTATATTCTGGGGGTTGGGCCAACAGAGGGCAGACACCCCTGAGCAGGCTATCACCCTGTATGATAGAGTTGAAGCAGGACAGGTTTAATATGGAGCAATGTTCTAATAATTATTTGGGGAAATGGGGAAACTATTTATTGGTGGCACAATGCAGGGGAAGGAAGAGGGGACAGGGTTCTAGTTCCTGGGTGATTCGACTCCTGTTTCTTTTGCTTTTCTCTTTCGGAATAAATGAATTCAGCCAATGTTGTCAGTCCTGTGGCTCCTAGGCTAATTTGTCATTAGGACTAATAGCTAACTCTACCCCCTTTTCTCTGACCATGTTGTGACCATGTACTCTGACCCTTGGTTGTGCTCACTACGGCCCTAGCTGTTCCATCCTTAATTTCATTCACCTCAAGTAACATGGGGCACCCTGCTGCCACCTGGGCTTTACCCACTGCTTTGCCATGGGTCTCTTCTGGGGCCTGGCTAGCAAAGGGAGTAGTTATTCTGGTATAGTAGATCTATTACCATATGAGATAGGCACGGATACAGCATGTGCCTTAATGTCTCATATATGCACACCTTAATGTCTCCCCCAAAAAAGTGGTATTGTGTCATTCTTTAAGTTTGCATGTTTAAGTAAAATTTAGTTCATTTTTAGAATTAAGTTTGTTTCCTTAGTTGGACAAATTAAATTGTCCTTTGTGATTGGATTCATTCCATTCTGTAAAGCTTAAAAAAAATTTCCAAGTGTACATGTACTGCAACAGGCCTTTCCTACAGAATGAGTCCATCCTTGCTACAGATACAGCTTGAAACCCCTGAACCAGAAAAGGCCTTCACTCAGAAATGTTAGCTTTAGAAGGAACTTTAGAAATCCTCTAGTCCAATCCCCATCATTTTATAGAAGGGGAAAGTGACTTATCCTGGGCCCCACAATGTCAGTGACAGAGTAGAACCCAAACCTTCTGACTCCAGTCCAAAGACTTTTTCTGCTCGTTTTATTCTCCCACTATATCATGCTAATCCCTGGTTTTCCAAAAAAGCCCAGAGCCAAGGATTCCTCTTTCAAGCCTAGGTTGGAAGAATTTCTCGTTCATTACTTGGTAGATGAACCTGCTGTTTTGGGGCACAACAATTACAAGGGTTCACAGGTGCTGGATGAGAAGACAAGAACCCAGTCCCTTTATCGAGTCTACACGTGGTTCTACCTTATTTTTCCTCCTTTTCATCCTGGGAGCTGGTGCCTAGACATCACTCCCGCAAACCCCCTAATACACAGAGATTGCAGCCCAACCAAGGCAAGTTTGGTGTCATACAGAAATGAGTTTTATTCTCAGCCAAGAGACAGCGCAACAGAAGTGACAACTGTAGCAATCACTGGTACAGCACCCGCACATCCACAGGAAGGGGGAGTGTTCTGCTGACCCAGGCACGGGTGAGACAGTGAGGCTCGAGGAACATCCAGGCAGATGGAACACTTGGGGGGGGGGGGGGATCCAGGGCAACAACATCCCCTTCTACTTGGGCAACAAAACCACAAGGACAGCAGATGGTCTGACTTCCAACCTGAGCAAGGTTGTGTTCCTATGTATATATATATATATATATATATATATTATATATATGTATGTGTGTATTTCTAGATATTTATAGAAGTTTTAGGTGGGAGAGATAGCACAGGGGGCATTTTTGAGCACAGGTTTTCATTAATGTCACACCTGGATATATGTCAGCTCACAACTATGACAGACCAAATCATAAAGAAGTTTGGGAGGGTAGCCACCATCAGTCACAGAACAGCAGTAGGAGGGTTAGGGACAGGGTGTCACCGAGGAGTAGGGAGCTGGTTATAGGTCGAAGGGGGGTCTAGGACTCTCAGGACGGGATGGACTTGCCTGACCCGCTCGGCTGGCAGTTGAAGAGAGAAAAGGAGGGGAAGAAAACCAATAAGGCAGGAAAACCATAGATGTGACCAAACCCCTTCCCACCCCATCCTCTGTAGCAGTTGGATAGGACAGAAAGGGAACTGGATTGCAAGGAGAAAGGAGAAGCAGCACTAGAATGGAAAGGGAAGGTATGGGCACCCAGAATTAACAGAATCTGGGCTTTGGCAGAGGGGTGGGAGAAGAGGCTAGTTGGGTCCCACCCTCCCCACCAAAGAGCCAACATTTCCCCACACATACATACACTCTCCACTTCACACACTCACTGCACCCAAGGTACCACACTAGAAGCCGCTAATCACATGCTGTGCCTCCTACATCCCCACAGGCCCAGACCTAACCCTGCTTGACCTAAAGAAGCCCAGAGAGCCCCTGCCATCCATCCCTGTTTTAAGATAGCTCCATGGTTTCTACCCAGCAAGTATCCAGCTGGAAATGTGGACTTAAAGCTTGGAAAACACTGGGTGAAGAGGGTTAATTCTAGAGGTGAGGCTCCAGGGGCAGGTGGCTGAGGATGCATTTGTCCCCTCAGCCAATGACCGCCTCCTTGGTAGGGTTAGAGAACCTAAAGTTTCCTCCCTTAGTGTGATCATGCAATGGGTGCCAGTGGCCTACAGGCCTCAAGGTTATAAGTCTAAGAGGGAAGGCTCAGCCGGTCGGGGGACAGCAGGTCGCGTAGGTGAGGCCGGGCCCTTCCTGCTGGGGAGAAGCAGAGTTAAGAGTCAGTGGGGCACAAATATATAGGAGAGGTTACTGGTGCTCTGAGCTGCTCTATTTTAGGCAGGGCAAGAAGCCCAGGTTGGGACATCTACCAGAGGCAGCCAGGAAAATTCCCAGGCCAGGTCATTAGGTAGAGCCTACGAGCTTAGGCTACTGCCGCTTCCTCTTTCTCCAACTGCTGGCTATCCCACAGGGTACCCAGGCAAAGGTCTGATTGCCCTCTCTGGCAACCCAAGAGGATGTGTCAGTCGCTGGATCATAAACAGTACCACACCAGGGCTAAGAAAGCTGCCCTTGGTTTGATGGTATATGCCCACCCAGGCACTGGCAGAAGAGATACCAGTAGGTGGGTGGAGGCCCCACTGGAGCCGCAGACACAATAAGCCCAAATGAACTGAATCAAGGGCATAAGGAGTTCTAGGTCTCTAATGGAATCACCTTTTTCAGGGTCAAGGCGGGGGTTGGGGAATACAGCTGATACAACTAACAGAGCAGCATGGTGTCCACAAAAGGGTCAAGGAACAAGGGAGTACAGAGCCTGTAGTGGTTCACACCATGGGCGTCACCCCTAGCACATTTGTTCCAGCAATCAAGTTTAAAGTGAATCCCAATGCCAGCCTCCAAGGGACCAGGAGCTTTCCACAATGGGACTGGGACATCTGGGCTGCTAGTGGTGCTTCTGTATCAACCTCATGGCCTTTTAATCACCACCTGGGTTTGCTGCTGCCTCCCAGAGCCACTGCTCAGATACTTAACACAACTGGGAACCAAGAGTATTATATCCTAGAAATACTCTAGAACCCAGATCACAGGTTCTCAGGTACTTTGCTATTCTAGATCCGAGAGTACTGAAAGGGAGGGGTGGAGAGGTATGTGTATCTCAGAGCCAAGCCCAAAAGAATGAAGCTTTCCCCAGAAAGCTGAGCTCTAACAACCTCTCAGCCACTGGGGTTACACCCCCACCACACTCTTCCAACACTTTGTCCTTTGACACCAGAAAGCCCCTGACATGACACCATGAGGAATCCCTAAGCACATAGTTTATGCTGGCTTTGACAGCTTCCCAGAGGCCCCTGTTTGCCTCAGCTAAGGGGGTACCTGCCTGCCCTGCCTTTCCTGGGCATGGCACCAAAGTTCTGAGACCCAGAAAGTGGGCAAACAGCTGAGAAAGGTGAGAATGAGTCAGGTGATAAGGTAGTGCCCATAGAGGGCCAAGAGGGTAGAAAGAAGAGGAGATCTGGAGCTGGAGGAGGAACTGGGTAGGACATCTGTTTGGAGCTGGGAGCCTGGCTTCCATGCCCTCTGCCTGGCCCTCTGTGGCTGCCCCCTCCCAAGGCAGGGAGCTGGCAAGAGTCAGGGGGCAGAGGATGGGACACATCGATTCATGCAGCACAGGCTGGGGAGACCAGCACCTACCGTGGCGGGAGTCCTCAGGGGTCACTGATAGTGATTCTGAAAGACAACACGAAATCAACAGGGCAGTTCACATTGATCAATGCAAGGGGCCAGGCTGGGCTGTTGGCAGAGGGAGACACACGCACACGCGCGCGCAACACACATGCACACACATGCACTGAGGTCCACAGCTTCGCATGCACACGCTGACACGAATGCCCAAAGGAATGCCAGGGACTCTTCCTTCCCTTCCCCCCCCCCCACCACAACCCTTTACTTTGCTCTCACTAGCCTGCGCGTGCAGCAGGGCACCCAGACATGCATCCACTCAGCAGGTATACAGGAGCACACACGTGGGCCTACTCACAACAAAGAAGCTTGCCCTTTCAGGAGCAGCAGGCACACAGAGGCATGTGCAAATGCTCCACAGGTGTGCTCACAGAGGGACACGCACCCTAACCAACACCCCCTGGGCCTTCATCTGTCATAGGACTCTCAATAACCACTCCCTCTGCTCCGCGGTGTCTGCTTGATCCAAGAAGCCTTGTTGGGGCACTTCAGGGCACAGGGGCAGGGGTGGTGCCCTACCCTTAGAAATGATGTCCAGCTCCAGGCTCCCCAGCCAGAGGCTGCCAAGCTGTAGGTTCAGACCTCTGAAAGGGGCCTTTCCTGGGGTGCCACATCTGGCTAGACAACTGCATGACCCCATGCCTTCTGTATGAAGATGTGCCCTCCCAGAGGTCAATGGGAAATAATGCCTGCTCCAGATCCTAAAATTGTGGCCTTTTGTAAATTCACACAGATTCTCAGATTGGTTCCCAGATCTTCCCCTACTTTCACCCTCTGCTCTAGAGGCTAGTTTTCTCACTATCCCCCACACATACCCTTCTCATTTCTGCCTCTGTACCTTTGTCCAAGCAGACCTTCCCCAGCTTCATTCTTAGAGCCCTGACTAGCAATTTTTTGCACATGGCATGCAGTCCTAGGAAGAAAGCTTGTCCCTAAAACAGCAGGAAGTTTCTATAATACTGAAGGTCTGGCTTCTGATAGAATAGGAGTTGGGGGGCGGGTGGGGTGCCACAGCTTCCAAGGGGAAGAAAGTGGACTGCAGGACACTCAGGATTTTCTATATTACTGAAGGACACTGCAGGTGGACAGGAAGAAGAAATACATCTCCAGGACGGGGCTGTCGGTGCCCTCTAATTTACTTAAATTTTTTTTTGCATTTTTTTAAAATTAAATTTTACTTTTTAATTAATGAAGACAAAGCTCCAATGACCTTACCCTAATTACTGTTCTGCTCCTCTTTATTCCATCCCTCCTCCTCCTCCTCCCCTCATATCTTTCAAGGTCCAATTCAAATACTACCTCTTTGAAGACTTTTCTCCAGCCCCCTCAAATCTCTCCTTTCTCTGAATTTCTATAGGACTTCTGGTCTGGACCACACTGTTTGGCTCTTAATTGACCTCTAATTGTTAAATATGTCTTAGCCACACTGTGAACTATTTGAGGGCAGGGACTCTAAATATGGGACTGTGGTCAGAGTATGAACTGGGTATTTATTATAGCACCTAAGGGAACAGTAACCAACTCCTAGCTCACAACACTGACCTGAGGCCTGGTCTGCAGCCCTTTCTGACCTCCTGCAGTCTCTGCCAATCTGTCCTTTGTTCTTCATGGGCCAAAGACAGAAGTTAATCTCTCTCTCTCTCTCTTTTTTTACCTCAAGGAAAAATCTGATTTCTCCTGGGAGTCACGGAACAGGAGGAAAAGTACTTAGATTTGTGTTCAGGAGACCTGGATTTAAATCCCATCTCTATTAACTACTAGCTGTGTGACTGTGGGCTAGTCCTTTTACCTCTTGGCCTCAATTTCCACATTTATAAAATAAGGGATTGGGCTAGATAGTCATTAAAGTTGCCTATCAGTTATTATTAGCTCCTGGTGAGCTAATAATTATTATTTCTGGATAATAATTATTAGCTTCTCAGCTCCTGGTGGGGCACAGACAGGCTACTGTTCTCCATCCAGCCTTCCAAACTATGGATGATGCTGATCTTATTTTGGTTCCTTCCAGTGAACAGAACCAAAAGAAATCAGACTAAAGTTAGGTTTCAGGAAGGCCTGCCTTAGGAAAAAGAGGTCTGAGATAGGAAGATGTAATACAGGATTTGGAACCTCTTTCCCTATGTATAGGACATGCTGGGGAAGGGGAAAGGAAAAAGTGTTGTCAGGATAATCAAAGGCCTGTTAGCAGAAGGACAACCCAGGCATCCTGTTTCCCAGTCCTTCATATGAAAACACACTCTTGACATTCTCTCATACACTCATACATGTGCACACTCACACTGGCACCACATACCTTCCCCACTGCACACAGCCATGGCCTTTGCTCTAGGGGACCCACAAGGCAGGCCAGGTATTTGAACAGAGGTGGCCATGGGAGCAGTTGATAAGACTCAAGGACACTAGGGAAATGGGGTTTGGGGGGAACATCAATAGTGATGCTGCTTCCTTCCTGGTAGGGGATGCTGAAGCATTTCCTCACCAGGCCTGACTTCAGACTGAAGTCACTCATTCTATACATAGGGAAGGGGCAGAAGTTTTTCAGGGTGCCTCGGAGGGCTGTAATGAACAAAGCCCTAGCACCTCTGATCCAAGGCAGGAAGCACAAGGCAGCCCTAAGGGGTGCTCAGCTCCCAATGTCCCCCCTCATCCACTGAGGGATGGGGATGGGCACAAGTGCCCTGTGAACAAGGTATAAAGAATAGTGGAGGGAAGGAGAGAGGAATGAGAAGATCAGCTTGCAGAGAAAAGACAGAGGAATTGGGCAAGGGAAGGTAGGCAGAGATGAGTAAGGGTAGGTGAGGAAGTGCCATGCACCCAAGACTCCAGATCCACAGCCCACTGTGTTATTACAAGGCCTGGTGGGCCTTGGGCTGCTTCCACTGGATGAAGGCATAGAACAGCCCTGACTGAACCCTTGCCAGGCAGGCAACACCCCTCCCCCACCTTCCAGGCCCTTCTCTTAGGGGTGTAAAATGATTATAGTAGATTGAAAGCTGTGCCCTAGTCCTCAGGAGGCTAGAAGCTTTCCTCCTCTAGCTACGTTCCTGCCCTCCCACCCAGACTCGGGATTCCTGGGCAGTTCCTTCCTGCCCACTGGAGAACTCTACTGCTTTCCTCAAACCCTGCGGGTGTAGAAGGTTAACAGGCCCAGCTGCTTACCTGCAAGCCCAACCTTTCCCTGTCCTCTGGGGGTGAAGCTGCTGCCCGGGGTGCAAATGGCTCCCCGTGCATCAGGAACACTACCCAGCAGGCCTCTGCAAAGTCCCAGAAATGGTACTCTGCCCTCACTGTCCTGAATCCAGAAACGTGGGGACCCCAAGGCACTTGCCCTCCCCTAGACAGTCCTCCCCCGCTCACCTGGGAACCCCCGGGGGGGCACGGTTGGGCCTTGACGGCACCTGAGGGGGAGGTCCGAAGGGGTCAGGGGAAGCCCCCGGCCGGGAGGGCACGGGGGGCGCCCCCCCCAGGGCGGACCCAGCAGGCGGAGGCCCAGGAGCAGGGCCCCGGGAGCCGGGCCGGGCTGGGGGCACGGCGGGGGCTCGCCTTTGTGGGGTGGGGCTGGACGTGGGCGACCTGCGGGGGACGCACAGAGAGAAGGAACGGGAAGGTGAATGACCGCACTCCCAGAGCAAACGCACCCCGGACTGGCGGGCAGTGCACCTGTTTGCTTGTGGTCTGCGAGCCCCGCCTATGATCCCCCCTCCCCTCCATGGCGTGCTCCTCCCCATCCCGCCTTTTTTGCGCAAGCTCCACCCCGCATCCCAGGTCCAGGGTGAGCCCGTCCCCCAGCTCCAGCAGGGAGCCCCCAAAGCCCGCCTCCCTCCAGCCCCGGGGTCTGTCGGGGTTAGGGGGCGGCCGGACCCGCCCCTGGTACCTGCGTCCGGCCGGTACACTCTGCACCTGCAGCCAGGAGTCGTCCACAGGCGGCGGCATGGGCGTGCTGATGGTGGTGGTGTTGATGTCTCCGATGATGCCCAGGGCCTCTTTCAGGGCGTGGTACATGCGCAGCATCTCATCTCTCCGCTGGGCCTGCTCCGCAGACTCCTCCATCAGCGTGTTCTGGTCTCCACACGAGTAGAGGTTGGCCAGCAGCTCGGAATGGATGAAGTCCTTGGTCTGAAAGCAGAGGTGCACACAAAGACCTGGGAAGTGGCAGGGCTTTGGGCTGGCAAAAGCCAGTCCAGCCTGTCCCAGAGAAACCACCTGACATGCTACTAGGACTGAGTGACCCTTGGACAATTCACTTCTCCCTCTGATTCTGTTTTCTCATATGTAAAAGGAAAGGTTTGGATTAGATGTCAGTAAGGCCCCAGGAAGGCAACGAGGTGATAAAATAAAGGAGTCCTGAATTCAATTCCTGCCTTAGCTACTTAGGAGCAGTGTGACCCTGGGAAAGCCACTTTACTCATCTCAGCTTCATCTCCAAAATGGGGTATTAATAGCACCTGCCTCACAGGGTTGTTGTGAGAATCAAATAACACGTGAAACATCTTGCAAGCTTCAAAGTGCAATAGATGTTAGCTCTTACTATTCTAACTGTAATACTTTACGAACCTGGCAAAATATTTTCAGAGGCTCATAAACACTGAATGTTAGAACTGGAAGGAACTTGAGAATACAGTATATATAAGAGAATGTCAGAGCTGGAAGGGGTGGTAATCCCTGGTACAATCCTCTCCTTTTATGGATGGGAAAACTAACATCCAGAATGGGTTAGAGACCACATCTCTCTCATCAAACAGACTGTCTTTCCAAAGAGGAGTGTGGGGGGGAAGGTGAAAGGGAGAAGATGGTTGGGAGTAGGAGGAAGTCATGGATGTATGTATGTGTGTGTGTCTGTTCTTGTTCATGATGTGAATGGGTTAAAGGCAACTGTGGGAAGACATAGCTAGCTGAAGTATAGATATGTTGAAGGCTGTTATGAAAAAATAGAGTTGGGATTCCTGAATGTACCCACAACCCCAGAGAAGTGGGGATGTCCTAAAGCAAGAAAGAGTGTAAGAACCATTCTTGGTTCACAGGCCATACAAAAACAGGGGATGGACAGGATTTGGCCACAGACCATAGTTTGCTGACCCTTGTCCTGAGGCAAATCTGAGAAACACTGAAAGATAAGCCCAGTTCTAGAAGATGTACAGAAACTATTTTGAAATAGGGATTTGTGTGAAGCTAGCCTGAGAAACCATTCCACAGAAACATAGGTCCACACATCTACGGTAACACCAAGAGACAGTGAGTCACAAAGGATGTGACACAGATGATTGGGTGCTTGCAAATAATTTGGCGACCTAGCTCTTGCTACCATCAGACCCTTCTCTTATGGGTGCCAGGACAAGAACATTTCCTTGACTAGAGAGAAAATCTGCTACACTGGCCACAAGCTCAGCACACATACACATGTACTGTTGTTGTTCTTCAGTCAATTTAGTCATGTCCGATGCTCCATGACCTTGGCAAAGATAAGAGAGTGGTTTGCCATTTCCTTCTCCAACCCGTTTTACAGATGAGAAAACTGAGGCAAATCGGGTTAAGTGATTTGTCCAGGGTCATGAAACTAGGAAGCGTTTAAGGCTGGATTTGAACTCAGGTCTTCCTGACTCCAGGCCCGGCGTTTTGTCCACTGCACCACTTAGTTGCCCATGTACAGGATAAGCAGCTGTGCATACATGAACACACCCATATTTGCTAGGTGTTGCTTCCCTTCATCTGTTGGCAATAAAGGGGTCCTATTTTTGAAAAGCAGCCTGAGGAGATAGCTGTAGTATAGTGGAAGGGCTCTGGATTTGGAGTCAGAACATTTAGTTTGAATCCTGAGTCAACTAGTAGTGTAACTATGAACCAGTCACACTCCCCTTTCTGGGTCTCAGTTTATTCATCTGTAAAATGGGATAGGGGTGGACAAGATGTTCTCTATGAGTTCTCATCACCTCTAAGCCCGATGACCTGTCTTTCTCTCTTTCTCCTTCTCCCATCAGATTAGGAGCTTTCTAAGGGCATAGGAATTATCTTCCCAATGAGACCTAGAGTTTTTCTAAGATCACAGGATTTCCTTTCCCTAACCCTCTGTAGGCAGATAGGTGGTCTGGTGATAGAGCGCTGGGCTTGGAATCAGGAAGACTTGTCTTCCTGAGTTCAAACCTCCAACCCTTACTAGCTGTGAGACCCTGGGCGAGTCACTTAACCCTGTTTGTCTCAGTTTCCCCATCTACAAAATGGGCTAGAGAAGGAAATAGCAAACCATTCCAGTATCCTTGCCAAGAAAACCCCAAATGGGGTCATGAAGAGTCGGACACATCTGAAATGACTCAACGACAAACCCCTCCTTACTTATAAAAGCCCCAATACTCATAACTGACTTACATTGTTTATCATGAGGTGCATGATAGTTTTGGGCATGAGGTCACGGATGGTCTTGTTCACAATGGCCATGTAGGAATCCACCAGGTTGCGGATGGTCTCCACCTGCCTTTCCAACTGGGGGTCCATGGAGTGCATGAAATTGTCTGAGCCATTCTCTTCTGTCTCGCTGGCCTGGAGAAGGACAGGGGAAGTCCATCATACCAGAACTACCTGTGTCCCTCACCCTGAGCCCCCAGGCTCACTTCAGAGAAGTCGAGTTTGTACCTATCTTTCAGCTCCATCTCATCCACTCAAGCAAGTGGGAGGCTAGAATCTGAGCAAACTTCAAGGCTCAGCTTAAATTCCATTTCTTCCTGGAAGTTCTTCCTTACTCCCCCCTTCATCTGATCTCATAGCCGTTTGTAATCCTTTTATGAATTTATATTCTAATTTTTATCATCCTTATCCCAATCACTCATCCCATCTCCCCTACCAGATCATTAACTCCTTCTAAGACCTCTGTATCCAACCCATACCCAGTCCCTAGCAGAATTTTGCACCTATCAGTATATAATAATAAATAGCTATTTGTTGAATGGAGGTACTTACTTTCTCTTTGTCCTGTGGGACCATCAGGAAGCAATGCCAAAGCCCAGGTGACCGTAATATCACACAGAGTGAGCAGGAACAAAGAAACACAGCAAAAGGAGAGAGACTCAGTGGCCCAGGTAAGGAGAATGGTGAGAACCTGAGGCTAAAGGTCCAATGAGGTTCTTAACATTGGCTCCATGGCCCTTCCAAGGGGTCTGTGGAGAGAGCTCAGGGAGGTCTAGGAACTTGGATTGGATAAAAAAACACATCTTTATTTTTACTAAACTTCAAATTAAAATTTAACATTTTCCTCAATGATTTAAAAACATTATTCTGGGAAGTCTGGGTTTCACCAGACTGCCAATGGGGTCCATGAAACAATAATAACCAAAAAAAAAAAAAAAGGCTGAGAATGCCTTGTCTAAAAGAAAGGATGGGAGGCTCTTTGAGGGGAAAGGGTAATGGACCTGGGAGAGGGACATTTAAGAAAATGCTAGAAATAATAGTTCATGGGAGAAAATATAAAAAACCATCAGAGTGGGAAATATGTTGCTATGAGAGAAGTGGGAATCATTGAAACTGCTTCCAGATTAAAGGAAACGTAGGAAATTGCCCTGTCTGTGCCAGAAAAGGAGGTATAACAAAAAACAAAAGTCAGGGAAGAGGAAAGGTTATGGAGAGCCCTTTCCCCTGGCTCCCACCACTACTACCCTGGGATTTCTAGAGCCACTAGGGGTAGCTCTGCCACCTTGGAGGACCTAGGCCTTGGGCAGTAAGCAAAAAGGAGACAGTAGGGTAAAAGGTGGGGAGGGGTGTCTCTGATATCAGATGTTTTGGGCAAATGGGGACTCTCAGGACACTGAAGAGGGTTTTTGCTCAAAGGAGAAAGGGCTAAGAAGCACCTCCCAGATAGGCTCTCACATCTGCTATGACAGGATAGCGCACTTAGGGTTCCTCACATGCTCTAATCAGGGAAGCAGGTCCCTAACTCTCTTCTTTCCTGCCCACAAAGCCTGGACTTACCCCAACCCGCTCTGGGTATACCCCAGCCCTCAGGAAAGATGCTTTCCAACTGTCCACCTCCTCCTGAGTTTCACAGGCCAGCTCCAGCTGTCGGTAATCCTTGTAGACATTCCTGTGGAACGACACCCCACCCAAAGCAGATGGTGAGTAGAAGGGACCCAGGCATCCTGGCTCCCAGCCTTGGCTTTCTCTTCAGATCCCCTTTGCTTGGATCTAAGATGCCACCGCTCTTTCCTCTGTCCTATCCAAGAGAGAAAAGATAGTGTCTGGGCATCCTTCAAGGCCCAAGGTACAAGCTGCTTTGGGAAGCCAACCGCAATCCTTCCTACCCTACCAAACTGGGAATGATGCCTCCTTCAAAGCGTTTCGTAACACTTTATATATCCCATGCATTTATCACATTCTGTTCACATGTTTTAGGTCCCTGAAGGCAAGACTTGGAGGGATACTCTCTAGGTACCTGGGGACACATGACATTAGATACCTCTGTTCGGTGTTGAAGAGGGCAAAGATATGCTTGCTGGACATAAAGCCCTTTTCCACATCTCGGAGTTTCAAGTTGTCCACAGGTAGCATATACTTTTTCTCCTTCTCCTAAAAATGCAGAAGATAGTAGAGGGTTAATCCCAGGGTCATGCTGACTGCTCCCTGAGGAGGGATCCTTTTCCTGACAGACATTTCCTGGCTCTCAGCGGTTTTCACTTTGGCAGCTTTTGTATATCCTAAAGTGGGCACTAGGGGGCACTATCTGTTCAGTTTCTCCAAGATAATGCCAACCTGAGGTGAGATGATGGGGAGCAAGTGGGGCACAGGACTGAAGTTGGGAGAGGGAGAAGGGAAGGTGCATGGGAGGTAGGAGGGAGTCCCAGGCCACTTCCTTGTCTGTGTCCTCACACCCTACTGTATATAAGCCTCTCTGTGCCCTTTGGCAGTGCCCTTCTCTGAGCAGAGGAATCCAGGGGAGAAAAAGGAGACTTGGGTCTATGTGATTTCCTCTAGTCAGCCAGCACAACAGCCCCAGTGGTGTTCCATGCTTCTCTGTTCCTAGGGAGGATTCAGAGGCCACAGCCCCAGTGCCCCAAGAAACCAAGTTATGTCCGTGACCCCCCTGCTATATAGCCCATCCTCCTTAGGGCAGGGAGGTGAGGAGCTGCCAGTGTTAGCATCTATAGCCCAGCTAGGCACATAAGCAGCCCAGAGACAGGTCACTCTTCCTGTTCTCCCTAGGGGTGGCCTGAAGCCAGCTATTGGCTTCCCAAGATCTATCCCAACTCCAAATGAGGAAGGGCTACCTGAGGGGGTCAGGGCCCTCCTGAGGCTCTCTTCCCCTACCTCCTCCCTTCCTCCAGTTCTCTGGCCATCCCTCTAGCTCATCCCTTTCCAGCCCTGGCTCTGGGCTATAGGACCTGGGTTAGATCAGCCCTCTGACTTCATTTCCTGAATGCTGAGACAGGAAGGGGGGGAAGAGAGCAGCCTGCCCGGGGCCCCCAGCTTCAAAGGGCTGGCTCAACCCCCAGCCCATGTGTTAGCAATCAAGAGTCTCTATGTCAGCGTGTATTTGTGTGTGTGCTATGCATGCGTGTATGTAGAGGGGAGTGAGGTATGTAAACAAGTGGGTGTGCAAATTTGTAGTGGTGGGTATAAGATTAGGGTATAATTGTGTGTTTGTGTGTTTTGTGTCTGTGAGTCCTATATATATGTGTGTATAGTGAAATCTGAAATGGAGTCCTAGGGACAGAGACTTGGTTGGTTGGATGAGAGGGCCAGAGACCACCTCCCCAACATGCCAATTGGCAAATGTATCAAGACTGGCTTAGATCAATGGGGCAAGCTGGTATGTTTATGGATTTACATGTATTGGCATTTGGTGGAGGAAGCATATATGGTTCCCTGTGTGTTGGCATGTCTCTGCTGGGTGGGTTAGTGTGCTACAAGTTTTAGACTGTGAGGGAGGTCCTTTTAGAAGACCTAGGCCAATTTCCCAGAAGGTGGTGAAAACATTTTCAAAGGCTCATTTGCCTCAGCAGGGAGGGGTGGGTAGAAAGAAGAGGAAGAGATCACTGTCCCCTTTGCCTCCATCCTTCTGCAGTGATATGGTAACTGGTAACTAGAAGGTCTCCCTGTCTGGCCAATTCCAATTCCCCCCTTCACTCCTGGGCCCCAGTGACCAGTTCCTCCTCAATTTCACATAAAGCTCTCTTTATCCTGGGCAGGGCAGCCCCAAAGAGGAGAGTGTGGGGCTGCAAGGGGGGAGAGGAGAAGAAGGAGGAGGAGGAGGAGAAGGAGGAAGAGGAGGTGTGGGGAGGGAGAAAGGGAGGGAGAGGAGGAAGTGGGACACATGGCCCAGAGAACATCTGGAATCATTAGAGGGGGGAGGCCAGGGCTGCAGCCAGTTGGGATCCCCTCTATTTCTGGGCTTGGACACCAAGGTACAGAAACTGCCTCTCCCCCCACCCCCCCAGCAACCTTATCCCTTCTTACTTCCTGTTCTCCCCAGCCCCTGGGCTCCCCTCCCGAAGGCCCCTCCTTCCCAGGCTCGAAGCTCGCCCCTGCCACGTCAAATGAGACAGAAGGGGAGCTGGGAGTGGAGGGGGAACGACGGGGCGGGAGGCCCCTGCGGCTGGGGCGGGGAGAGAGGGGGCTCAAATCACAGAGACCTGGTTTCAGGGGGCGTCCACACTCCAGAGGAGAACTGGACGGACTCAGCAGCGGCAGAGGCAGCGGCAGTGTGTGCCCGCCGCAGTAGTAGCGGGAGTTAGAGAGGAGAGGACAGGGGAGAGGGGACGCAGGGGGACTCCGGCCGCCTGCCCGCCGCCACCCTGGCCGGATGCTACAGCAGGACAGAAGGACACAGACTCCACTCCGTCTACCCAGTGTTTAGACTATCTGTTCAGGACTCCAATATTGTACAGTAGTCTGCACATTGGTTAGGCTGGGCTGGGCTACACACGGTGTCGTGCCCGCGGGCATGGAGGTGGCATTGTGCGGCACAGCACAGGAGAGGATCGGAGCCAGAATCACCCTCCCACCTCTTCTCCAGATGCTTGAGACTCCTTACTTCTCCCTTCACTCCTGGATCAGGGAGGAGATGGGGGGGGGAAAGGGGGAGGCATGCTGAGGGTGGGGGGTCAGGGAGGGCAAGGGTTCTGTTTGCATGAAGCTGAATTGCCCGTGGGACAAGAAGCCACTGGAGGAGGGAAGGGGGCATGCATGGGAAACAGCCAGAAGGCAAATGATGGAGCCCAGTGGACATGCCCTGGAGCTTGGAGTGGTCGTGGGGGTGGGGAGTTGGAGAGCGTGCTTCTAGTTTCCAAAAGAGTGGTTAAGGTCTCTGAGAAAGAGCTAGGTTTGTGGCAGATTACTGTTTTACTCCCTTCCTGCCCCCTCCCCACAAAAAATCTTTCTCAGGGCAGAGTAGAAGGTGCTGCCCATGGAGTCCAGGGGTTGGGGGGGGTAATGAAGACTGGACTCAAATGGTCTCCCAGTCACTC
>NW_027187344.1:10862140-10912561 GCF_028583685.1 Petaurus breviceps papuanus
TGGGTTCCTTGAAGAGGTTCAGAGTATTTACTTTTGGAAAGTTCACAATGCTTTGTCTATAGTAGGTGGTGTTCATTCAGTCAAGGCTGAATCCTGAAATTCAAAATATGCCGAGTTGCCCCATTCCCCCCTCCTGGAGCACTGGCTAGTCCAGGGGGAGGGGACTTTGTTTAAGTCATGACTATCTAAGATTTTCATAAAGATGGGTGACCATTAAAGTAAAAGTCACAGGCAGCATATTTAAACTTGTAATAAAGAGCTTTTTAACCATTAGAGCTGGCCAGAAGTAAAGAGGGCTGGCCTCTTGAGATAATGAGCTCTGCCATCACTGGAAGTGCTCAAGCAGAGGGTGAATGACAACTTGTCAGGGATTCTGTAGAGGGAATTCCTGCGCTGGGCGGGAGGTTAGAGTAGAGGATATCAAGGATACCTTCAGACCCTAAGAGTCTATGTTCCTAAGGCATAAGCAGGATCTGCCTAAAGATTGGGTAGAAGAGAAGGGGGAGATAGAGGCCAAGGGCTTGGCCAGAGATCGTCCCTAAGTCACCTCACTTTAGAATTTCTTATAGCAGGAGAACTCATGTGTGTGTGGGAAACAGTCAGGTAGTGTATGGGAGAGGGAGGAGAGGGAGAAAGAAGCCCCGGGATCCCAAGGGACCTGATTCCTTTACCATATGTTCCCCTTCTCCCAACCCCAAACCCCATCCACAGTCAACTCTTATACACCAAGGGCTGAATGCTGAGGATATATTGTGATAAATATTCACTTAAGAATGGAAGTCTTTTTATCTCAAGAAAGGTCACCACTGCCTATTGGTGTCTCACTGAGCTTACACACACACACACACAGACCCCTCCCAGAATGCCCTACTCCTCCCTCCCTATTTCACCCCTTCTTCTATCCCCCTTCCATCTAATATCAAAACCTACCCTGCTCAAATACCACCATATCCATGAAGCCTTCCCCGATTTCCTGTTTCCTCTCCCCATTGGCAATAAACTCCTTCCTCAAAGATCACAGGAGTCTATTTTGAACTTTTCTTAGATATGCAACAAGTATTATTTTGTCCAACCTGCATATGTGTCACCTCCCCTTACTAGACTCTGAGCGCTAGTCTTTATATAAAAAACACTTGGTGCTCATTGCATTGAGTTAAGCTGCCTTATACCTAGAAATGGGTTGTATATATTGGCTCAGGGGGTTAAAACCTATAATCTGTTCTTTTTTCTTCAGGAGCTTGAGGGATAGATTTCTCACTTTAGGTTGGCAGAAGGTATCTAAGGGCAAGCCCAGCCAGCCCTCAGTTTCTCTAGAGTCAGTTGAAGGCGATTAATGGTGACCCTTGGAAAGTGAGACCCTGTAGTGCACAAGCCCCTTCTCCCTGCCGCTTGCACTGGAGAAGCCCCGCTTTCTACCTCATCTTCTCACGAATATATTCAAGGCAGTCTGTACTTTCCCATAGACAGGAAAGTCCCCAGGAGTCCCAGGGCTGGTAGGAAAGCCCCCCGGGATTCTCAAGGGAGGACCCTCCCCTCTAATGATGAAAGGAGGATATTCAATAAATGAAAAGCTGGCCGCAGGTTCCTGCAGCCTCCTCTTAGAACTCAGAGTGCTTCTCTTCCTTCCTATTCTTCCTCACTGGCACTCCTAGTGGGAGGGGAAAGAATGATCCCCAAAAGAAACGAAATCCCAGATCCAGGTGTTTGCATCTCAGACGGATGAGACTTCCTGTCAATGTATGTTAGTTAGCAAGGGTTCAACCACGGAAGGAGTGCTAGACTTCGTGGCAGGACACTAGGGTCAGTGTCTCTAGCCCTGCCCCTCACTGGTCATGTAGCCTTGGACAAGCCTGAGTCTCAGTTTCCTCACATGTATTTGACACACATGCCTCCCAGGGCTTGAACCCTCTCACTCAAGGTCATCGCATGAGTTTGAAAAGGTGCCGTGCTTTGCCAGCATAAGGGAGAAGGCACAGGCTCCCCACTTACGGCCCTCTATAACACGGGGTCCCAAGCCTCCTTTTGAGTCACATCTTCTTCAGCTTTCCCT
Organism: Petaurus breviceps papuanus; assembly: GCF_028583685.1. Classification (NCBI taxonomy): domain Eukaryota; kingdom Metazoa; phylum Chordata; class Mammalia; order Diprotodontia; family Petauridae; genus Petaurus; species Petaurus breviceps. The sequence goes on from NW_027187344.1 coordinate 10,864,191, forward strand.
ACATGAAGCCAGCCCGGGATCCCTCCTAAACACACCTCAGGTTGTCCTGTCTCTCCTCTTTGGCTGATCAGTTCTCCCTTAGCTGAGTCAAGCTATCCTTTGATGCCTAGCTCTAACTTCACCACCTGGACAAAGCCTGGTGGCCTGATGACCTCTCCCTTCTCCTAATGTGGCAGTGCCTCCTGTCCATCCCTCTCAGCTGGGCACCTGTCCACACAGCACCTGGGGAGAACCTCTTACATTAACCTGGTATCTATCTTTTCATAGGTTTATGTCTTATCCCCCCACTCCCCAAGAGAATGTAAATCCCACATGTGTTCATGTATGCAAAATGGTTTGAAAACCTTAAAGCACTATATAGCCGTGACTCATCACTACTATTAAAGGTAGGGACCCTTTTGTATGTATCTTTATCAAGCCTCTCAGTGCCTAGCACAGGCCTAGGAACACACGAGGTATTCAGCAAATACTCTATCCTGCTCTCTATCCTTCTCCAGCACAACTAGCCCAGGATGGAAACATAGGGATGTAAGACCCCTAGTGGGGCAAAGGCCCATGCCACACAGTAACTATGCTGTCTCCTAGCTCCTCCTCCCCACAAATGGAGCCCCCCCAAACAAGTCCCCCACATCCCCCCAACCCCAAACAGTGACAGTCTTGATACTCACCAAAATCTCGTCCTGAAAAGAAGTAACCATAGCAACCGCCATGGAGCATCGGGGAGAGAGGAAAGACCATTACTTGAGAGCTGCCCAGTCAGAGGGCACATTGCTGGCTGCCACCAGGCACACTCCCAGACCCTAGAGTTCTCCCCGGGGTTGACTGGCCATGGCAAGGGGCCCTGTTAGTGCTATCCTGGGTCAAAGGAGGCCCTGGACCCTCTGGCCCACAGTCTAGGGCTATGATTGTCCAATCTGACTGCACTTGATAATTGACCCATTAAAAAGTGGGGAGTCCCTGTAGCAAAGCCTGAGAGGACAGGGGCAGGGCACCTACCAGTCTGGAAACTTCTGGTCTCAAATGTCTGATGCCCTCTGAGTATCTGAGGATGCCAGGCTCTAAGGGATGGAGCCACCCAAGCTAGACCCCATGCCCTGGCAGGACAAGAAACTTACCTGGTTCCCTGATGTCTTTTTCTTATTCATCTGGCTGCTCCTCTGCTGGGCACTGGCAGGGAAGAAAGAGGAGCTCCCTTAGGCCTGAGGAGCAGAACTTTTGGCTTCTCTTCAGAGTCAGAGGTCATCATCTGCCCTCAGATGCCCTCATCAACTCTTCTCTTATGTAGTGTCGTTTGCATGAGACTCAAAGGATTTAAGCTGAGGGCACCTTTGCTTTCTGACGAGGCTCCCCAAACCCTGCCCACCCCTCCTGCACCCAGCATCATTCCCTGGTATGTCAGTAGAAAGTAATCTCCTTTTTTTTTTTTTTTTAAGCAATCGGGGTTAAGTAACTTGCTCAAGGTTACACGGCCAGTTATTTCTGGGTGTGGTGCTGAGTGTCTGAGCCCGGGATTCAATCTCCAGGTTGTCCCAACACTGGAGCCGGTGCTCTTACTCGCTGAGCCACCTGGCCACCCCTAAGCAATTGGGGTTAAGTAACTTGCTCAAGGTTACACGGCCAGGTGTTTCTGGGTGGGTGCTAAGTGTCTGAGCCCGGGATTCAATCTCCAGGTCTTCTCAACACTGGAGCCGGTGCTCTTACTCACTGTGCTACCTGGCCGCCCCTGAAAGTAATCTCCTTAAAATCATAGTAGGCACTTATAAATGCTCGATGATTGACTGAAGGTAGTCAAAGGCCCAGGGAAAAGTAGAAAAGCAAGTGCCTCCTGCAGAGGGTGGGAAGGACTTACTTAGCAAAGCCGATGAAGTCTTCATGGTTGGTGTTCATATAGGCCAGTTCTATGTCAATAAGAAGCATGACCTGAGAGAAAGCAAGGAAGTCAGAGGGTGAATGATGGAGGTAGAGATAGATGGATGAGAGGAAAGAGAAAGAGACAGATGAAAAGGTAGAGGAATAGGTTGATGGGAAGGGGAGAAATGGAAAGAGACAGAAGAAAGACTTTGGAGGGATGGACTGTAATGGAAAAGTAGGAAGGGGATGGAAGAACAGATGAGAAGATGGACAAAGAAAGACAAGAGAGAGGTAGGAAGGTACCAAAATGGGTGAGACAAAGTCAGAAGAAATAAAAAGGGAGCAGGAAGAGAAAGGGAAGATTTCATGGACAAGAGAATAAGAGAGTGGAAAGAAGAGAGAAGAGTAGAAGCCAAGGGAGAAGGAGGTGCCAGCAAGGGCCTCACCTGGTCCTTGGTCTTCCCCTCGCGTTCACGGATATGGGTGGTGACGATGCGTTCCATTTCTTCCCGCAAGTGGGGGTATTGCTGGAGCTGGGGACAGGGGAGAAAGCCACGTACACAAGGGGAACATGGACATGGATGTCCCTGTGCCCCCTGGGAGGCCTGGTGGGCATGGGAGACAGGCCTAAGGCAGAATGTCTGTCTTAGGCAGCACCTTGCCTGTGGGGCTAGGCCCCAAGTGTACTCTGGGGGAGGGGGATATAGCTAGATGCCTCTGAGCTAGAGAAATAATCTGGAATAAGGCAGATTTTTCCTTCAAAGGCCACATCCCAAGGTGGAGCAAAGTTCCAGGTTTAGCTCCTGTCCACTCATCATAGTCTCCCCAAGAAGTTTTAGGAGAGGAAAATGGAGGAGTGGTTTACAGAACCCATGGGCAAAAACACCTCAGAAACCAGCATCCTCCTTGGTGGTCATCTTGGAAGTGGCCATCTTGGAGATTTTCATCTTAGACTGAGGAAGTCTATGAGGGAGAGTGGAAACTGATGGCTTGCAAAGCCCTTGGTGGCTTTAATACCACCAATGTCCTGTAGGGTCCTTGAGGGAGAACACACAGACCAGAAACTGAAGACAAGGGTGGGTCAGGGGTTGAGGAAGGACTGGGGAAAAGAATCAGACTGGGAACCACTCCCTGATTCCACTCAATGACAGCCTAGGCCAGGAGGTATGAGAAGCCAGGGCCATGGGCACAAGACAGGGGTAACTGTCAATCATGGGCACAAGGCAACATGCAAGAGCTGGGGGCCTAGGACATGCAGAGGTGGAGAGGAAGACCCAAAGCTTAGGGGGTGGGAGGAAGAGGACATGCGCAAGTGGGGTGCCAGCAGCATGGGCAGTACCCCCATGGGGACATGGCTCAAGCGTCAGCCCTCTTCATGAACTCTGTCACACTCTGCCTGCCCCTGCCTCTCCTTCCTCTCCATGCCCCTATTCTAAATGCCCTGAGTCCCTGAACGCTTTCTGCAGGGTAGTCAGATAGCACCTATAGGCAGGGCCCAGGTATGTCTTACAGGCTCTCCTATACGACAAACCTATAATCTGCTCTAGACCCATGATCCCTCACATTTTGTCTTCTACTTGGGTTCAGCCCTTTCCTTTCCACTAAGAAAATGGGGCATGCAGCTACTCTAGACAGAATCCCACTTTTTAGGGATATCTGGGGCCCAGCAAGTGCAAGGGTGCCCAGGCCAAATGCTCATGGGACCATATGAGATATGGCGGGGTAGCGGTGGAGGAGGGACGCCTCTAGGCCTCCATCATTACTAACAGGTCCCTTTTTCCCTCCTCCTCTAAGCACACTCACCCAAAGCCTAGGCAACTTCCCCAAATAAGAATAAAAGCATTACTTTGTTCCTTTAGGTGAGTAGGCCACTTTCGAAAGGCCACTAACATGTTGTGCCAGCCCCGAAGGGAGAGAAGGCCCTGCAGAGTGTGGGGGCTCTCAAAGTTAAACCTACTTAGATTGACAATCACTTCTCATTTGTAATTGGGGTCGTCATTGAGCCAATGCAATACTGTGAGGGTTAAATAATGGATGAAAAGCTGAGATAACAGGGCTGGCTCACTCTTCTTACCAAATTAGTTCTTCATCCATCTATCTCTGGGTCCTGTCTATGTCCCGGTGCTACCCATGCTTGTTTCTTCTGCTGTGTCATAACCCTAGCCCTTGACAACTCCCCTCCCCATCCAAGATTCCTTCATCTTTGCCACCCAAACCTTCTTTCCATGTCAAGAATTAGGAGGATCGGGGCTGCCCTGCCCAGGCAGAGAAGGGCCAAGCTGAGGGCAGAGGTTGAGGAGAAGCAGGCAGGGGTTCAGAGAGGGAACAGGCAGAGAATGAAAAGAAGACAGAAAGGACAGAAAGAGAGAGAGAAAGAGAGCGTACCAGTGGCAGGCTATGCAAACCAGCTGCTCTCCCACCCACTTCCCCAGGACTAGGGAAGGCTGGGGTTTTCTTGGTGGGACATATATCTAGGGCTGTGCCAAGGGCGTGGAAGGTTGGGGAAGCTGCAAAATCAGGCTAAGTCTGGGACTTTTAAAAATTCAGGCACATTCACCTAAGCCTTTGGTGACTCAAAGGACATTTCCCCCCAGCAAGATCCTCAGCCCCTAGGATGGAGGTATGGAAGCCTATTTATCAGGAGCAAGGGACGCTGAATACAGCTCCGCTCTTGACTCAGGAATCCACAGGCAGGCTTGGACTTCTTTTTGAAACCTGGGCCAGCTGTCCTGGCCAGTCCCTTTGGAGCGGTGTGTGGCTCCCTCTCCTGGTCCCTTGTGGCCCAGATCCCATTTGGGGGCTGGCAGGGTAGGGGTGGGGTGACATGGGAATAGAGGAACGTCTCCAAAGATGAAGAGTTTAGGGCTGAAAACCAGGGGCCGGAGAGTTTCTGTCCCTCTTACCACCAAGTGTCCTACTGGGTTCAAGGCTCTGCTTAATGTGCTTTCCACCCCCATCTCACCCCCTTGCACTGAAAGGCCAGAGGGATGAGGGGCAAAAAGAAGATGAGGAAGACAGAAAGAAATTATTCACCTGAGGAAAGTCCCCCCAGCCCCTGCTCTCTCTGTTTCTGTGCCAGGACCTGCTGGGCAGAAATCACTAGGAGGCATGGGAAAGGCGTGGAGGTGGGGGGAGGCAGGTGAGAGGGCAGATGCCAGTAGGCACAGACCCCAGGGTGCCACTGGGCTTGAGTGTGGATAAGGGAGTTCTTCAGCCAGGCCAAGTGGGAAGAGTACAGAGAGGGGCTATGTGGGTGTACAAGGTAACAAATGGGCATTCAGGGACATTTGGGCATGAGGGTAGTGTCAGCACAAAGGGGGCACAGGAACTCCTCATGTGGGAGCAGCGGCAGCAGGAGACTGCCCGGGGTAGGGGCATAGGCACATGAGGCCTGGTATCGGGCCGCCATCTTTACCTTTGCGCTACACTTTCTGATGGTGGCCGTGAGCTCACTGACTACCATGTCCACACACTTGAGAGTGGGTTCCTTCAACTTCTGCACCTGTTTTTTCACTATGGCTTCAAAAGCAAGATCAGGTGTGAAGAGCCCCGTTCTGCACCCGGGGAGGAGCCCAGCCAGCAGGCCCAGGAGGAAGAAAAAGAGAGACAGAACCAAGCAGGGAGGCCGGGAGGTTAGGGGAGAGGGAGAGCCACAGGGGATGAGAGAGAGACACAGACACAGAGAGGGGGGAGAGAAAGAGAGAGACACAAGGCAAAGGTAAGAAATGAGACTCATCCTTCCCACCCCACCCCCCAGGTGCTACCAAGTACCAGGGGGCTTGGTGGGCTTTGTGTGGGCAGCAGGCAGGGCCGCTAGGCTGAAGGAGCAAGGGCCCTTCAGGAGTGTACCCACCTGTCCTGGGCAGCCACTGGCACCATGCCACCCAAACCACTCAAGTCTAGCACTGCAAGACCAAATAGGGGCCTCCATAGAGCTAGGACGGTCTAGGACGGTCCCTCCTGCAAACTTAGCCTTTCATCCCATATGCCTACTCAGGCACCAGCCTTCTCAGTGTTGCCCCGCCTGGGTCTGCCTGGGCTCCAGCTGACCCTGCCCAGGTTTCACATGTACTACCAACTTGCCGAACCCTACAGCCTACCTCCCATGTCCTCCTCTCCTGTCTGAACCTGCTACAGTGCCTCTCATCCCTATTCTCCCCACGGGATATTCCTAATCTCCACCTGGGTCTTGGGGTCCTCAGCTCAGAAAAAATTAGAAAGAGAGGGAGGAGAAACAGAGAAAGGAGGGGAAGGAAAGAGGGCAGGAATGGAAAGGAAGGAGAGAAGCAAAGGGCCACAAGGTAGGGAGTCTGAATGGTGGTCAGGTGTAAGAAGGAAGGACAGTGGGGGATTTGGGACACTTGGCAGTCCCCAGATCTCTGCTCCCTCTTTTGGGAGCTTGTCCTGAAACCTCCAGCCTCTCCTCTCCGTGCATACCCACTAGAATTGCTTCTCTATAGAAAAGCTCTCATAGCTGATGTCTGCCACTAGAGCTCAGGCCTCCTCCAGACCCTCACCTCCAGTCTAGTGTCCCTGCTGTCCCCTTCCCTCTCTCACAGATGCTCCCATGTGCTGGGAACTTAGAGGAGATTCAGCTGCACAGCTAGTGCCCATGGACACCCTGAGGATCTTTTTCCCAAGGCAAAGTCTCTGATGTGCAGAATATCTTTGAATCCCAGATACTAGCCTCACCCCACTAGAGGTAGCTACCAGAAAAGCTACTTGTGCCCTGCCAAACAGATTTATGATCTCAAGTCCTCCATGCCCTTCAGTTCCGTGGGCCCTGAAGAATTCCTAGGCACAGGAAGTAAGTGCCCAGAAAGTGCTGCCCCTCTTCTTCTGTCCCTGTCCCTATTTGGTGTCCAATCGAGTTTGAGCTGGGCAGTCCATGGCTGTCTGTCTGCTCCCCAACCAACCCTGCTGCCTCCCCCACATACCCCAGAAGGGTCTGAACATGCTACCGAAAAGGGTGAGGGTGGTGTGGGAGTGAAGGTGGGCATCTGGCTGCAGTGCAGGATGAAGGGGGATACAGGCGGGTAAGAGGAAAGCTGGCACCATGCTGCGGCCTGGTTACCTTCTTGGTGCACTGTCTAACGGTATTGATTAACTCCGAAATGACCATGTCCACACATTTCAGACAGGGCTCTCGGATCTTCTTCACCTGCTTTTTCACGATGGTTTCAAAAGCCATATCAGGGGTGAACAGCCCCGTTCTAAAAGCCCAGGGGCAGATAGGGCAGGGAGAAGGGGACAGCATTACAAACAGGGTCCCACTTAGAGGAGAAAGGGCTGATACCCCCCCACTGTGTATGTTTCCTTAGTAGAACCCTTCCACTCCCTTGGCCAAGGAGGTAAGCTCCCCTCCAGCTCTGTCACTCTGTCCCAAGGTCCCTCCAGCTCTGACATTCTCTGTCCCAAGGTCCCTCCAGCTCTGACATTCTCTGTCCCAATGTCCCTTCCAGCTCTGACATTCTCTGTCCCAAGGTCCCTCCAGCTCTGACATTCTCTGTCCCATGGTCCCTCTAACTGTCATTTTGTGTTCCTACATCCCTCCCAGCTGACATTCTCTGTCCCAAAGTCAGCTCTGACATTCTGATTTTGTGACTGCTACATCCTTATGCATCAATATTAAGGTCATATAAATAGAGGCATTTGTCCATGTTGATGAGCCCAACTTGACTTAAGAGAAGTTAGGTATTTTAGGAGAGGAAGAGACTGAGGAGAAAAACTGGGAGTATTGAAAAGATTAAAAACAAAGAGTTGAGTTCTCGGGGCAGCTAGGTGGTGAAGTGAATAGAGTACTGGCCCTGGAGTCAGAAGGACCTGAATTCAAATCCAACCTCAAACACTTATTAGCTGTATGACCCTAGACAAGTCACTTAATTCTGATTGCCCTCCCCCACACCCCCAAAAAAGAGTTGAGTTCCTGCTCTGCTGCTAGCTTGATGGTTGATATTCAGAAGAAATTCTAGTGGAAAATGGTGTAGGACTTGGGAGTCAAAAGACTTAGTTTAGAATTTTGTCTCACCCTAGACAAAAGTGGCTTGACTTTTTAAAGCCTGTTTCCATATCTGGAAAGTATGGGAATATCCCTTATAGGTCATTATAAAGAGAGTGCTTGGCAAACCTTAAGTTGTAGGTGATGTCAGTTTCTTAAGACCCCTCTTGGGGCCTCATTTCCTTATCCATCAAATGAGAGGTTTGAGTTTGGACCAGAACTCATTCTAATATCATTCTATGAGGGCATTTCCTAGTCTTAAGAGGAAGACTTGACATTATGCAGATTATATGTAAATATTGGCTCCTAAAGGAATCTAATCCTTAAGGAAAACTAGAATACACTCCTTTCTCTGACTTCTAGTCAGACGAAGATTTGTTGAGTGTAGTTAAATGTTTAATAGCCAGCTTGGGGGCAGGGTTGCAAGGTATAAACATGACACATTTTTAAAATAGGTTTTAAGGTTTACAATGCATTATTAATATCTTCTCTATCACTTTCTCAAGACTAAACCATCAACAAAATGATAAATCAAGTCCTGATTTGTAGCCTTTGATGATTTGAGGTATAAATACTCACACTGAAAATTTAACAATCTGCTCTTCGATGCAAATCCTGAATACACCCCAGGGCCAGAGCCTGAAGAGGGGCCACTGTGGGCCCCGGCTCCTGAAGCAAAACTGAGCATATGAGGCTAAAGGACAGAGCTTGGTCCTACGTGGGGAGTCAGCACTTTATCCAAGACAGGAAATAAGGGACATAGGCAACAGCAATGACTTCTCTGCCTTACCCTCCTTGCTCCCTAATGACCTCAAGAATGACAACTGATCCCTAAGACCCCTGCCCCCACCCCAAGTGGCTTGGGAATTCCACTTTGAGGCCTCAGCAGGGCTTCTCCAACACTATCAGGGGGATGGGCTCTAGGAGGAGGAATAGGCAGACCTTCCATCTCCCCGTGGTTCACAGTGAACCTTCAACCAGTCCCTTTCTCCAGCAGGCTTGGGATTCGTGTTCTAGGGACAGATGCCTGATTTGGCCTAAGTCTTTGGTCTGAGTGAAATTCCTTCCAAGAGCTATCCCAGTGATCTAGGGAAGCCAGCACTACTTGCAAAGAGCTAAAAGTGACCTGAGCTTCTAGGTACAGGGGTGGGGGACCTTCAGCCTTAAGGCCTCATGTGGCCTTCTAGGTCCTCAAGTGCAGCCTTTTGACTGAGTCCAAGTTTTACAGAACAAATCCTTTTATTAAGGAAATTTGTTGTGTGAAGTTTGGATTCAGTCAAAGGTCACACCCAAGGACCTAGAGAAAGATCACATGTGGCCTCAAGGCCACAGGTTCCCCAGCCCTGTACCTAGTAGCCCCACATCCTGGAGGTAGGGGGTCCTGCCCAGCCCATCTGACTACCCATGAGTACCCCAACCCGGGATTGCACAACCCACTCTCACTCGTCTGTAGGCCTTTTCCTTTCTCTTACCACTTGAGAGGAAGGTGCTGGGAAGGGGACAGGATGGGACAGGGAGGGAAGAAGAAAAGTTAAGATAGAGGGGTGAAAGATGAATTCATATTTTTCTTCCACCCCTGACATCTCCCCTCTCATTTCCTCAGGGTTAGGTCTGAGGAGAACTGGGAAAGAAGGAGCATAATATAGTAAAAGCACTGGGCTAGAGGATCTGATCCTGATTCTGCTACTGTCTGGCTATGTGAACTTGAGTGATTCACCTCTTATTCTGGGTCTCAGTTTCCCCATCTATGAAATGAAGCACTTATCCTAGATGGTCTATAAATTCCTTCTGGTTCAAATGTGCTAGGGTCTACTGAAAAATCCAGAAGGTTCTAGAATTCTGATTCTATTAAGTCAGTGTTCTTGGTGTGACTAGGGTGCCAAGACAAGAACTAAGTCACTGCAAGGGATCCTAACTCCTGAGGAGTTGGATGTAGCAGGAAGAAAAGAGGGCTATTTGTTTGGGATCTATCTTCCTTGCCAATTCCCTACGTGCCCAAAGTGAACTCCCCAGATCCAATATGATCCACGATACCTGGAACCGCCCTCCCTTCAGCATCCTCCCAGCAGCCAGTCAAAGGAAGCAATATCCTTTCAACTCCCAAGACCCTCAGGTGCCCACCCCCATCCTCTACGTGCCTGATGCCATGAATGTTCTTGATAGCGTAGCTGATCTCTCGCCTTAGCTCCTTTTCATCAAACTCCATCTGTACAAAGGGGAGGAATGGAAAGCCCATCAGAGGGCTTCTCAGAACCCCCAAATAGCAGGTGATAGACATAATGAGCCCCTTTATCTGGCCGTGGGATATAGTCAAGGCCACCAGCATGATCATTTCACTGGCATCCGGGCACCCAGGATCTTAGGACTTAAATTTTAGCCATAACTACTTGTCTTGGAGAGACATGTCCCAGAGACTCCTTACCAGTGAGAATTAAAGACTGATAGACTGAGAACTAGAAGAATATTAGAGGTATCTAGCTTAACCTACTGCTTTTAAAGATGAAAAAGTTAAAGTAAAGAGTTTACACAAGTTACCCAAGGTCACACAGAGAGTAATCAGCAGAGCCAGGATGACCCTCCTAAGCCCTCTGCCTCCAGCTACACAAGATACCATCCCTGGGTCAGGAAGGCCCTCTTCTTCCTCTCCATTTAGCAAAGTCCTATTCGTCTTCCAAGGACAGCTAAGTGGCCCAATGGATAGAGTATCCAGGCCTGGCATCAGGGAGACTCATCTTCCTAAGTTCAAATCTGGCCTCAGACACTTACTATCTGTGTGACCCTGGGCAAGTCCCTTAACCCGATTTGCCTCAGTTTCCTCATCTGTAAAGTGAGCTGGAGAAGGAAATAGCAAGTCACACTAATATCTTTGCCAAGAAAACCCCAAAGGGCTCATGAAGAGTTATGACTGAAAAACACCTGAACAGTAACACTGGTCCATTAAGACCCAGCTCAAATCCCTCTTCCTCTGTGAACTATGGTTTACCATGTTCTCTCATTCCTTTGAACTCTTAATACCATCCTTTGGCACTTATTACATACTGCTTTATGGGCTTAGTTACCATTTTATATATGTGTGAGGTTTTTCCCCCTTACCTACACTATTAAAATCACTCTTATATCCAAGCAGATAACCTAACAGTCCTTTGCAAAGAGTGGGGACCGAGCACTAGACAGCTGGCGTGCTTTAATGGAGAAGCACTAGATTAAAGTTGAGGAGTCTTAGATTCCAAGTTCCAGCTCTGCCATCTGTGAGACCTTTGGCTTGTCCCCTTCCATCTGCAGGCCTAAATCTTTTCAGGAGGAAATTGAGGTTAGACTAGATGGCCTCCCAAGTCTCCTCTAGTTCTAACATTCGATGGGCTGTTTCCTAAGGCTCCTTCCCAGCTCTCAAATGCCAGTCTGGGTGAAGCTGGGTCAAGGTCAAAGAGGAAATCCGGCATCCTCCCTGGGGGTGAACTTACTTTGACCAGCTCAAAGGGGAAACGCTCGTGGAAGATGCGGTTGATTCGGGCCCCTCCAGACAGCTCATAGGTGTCAATCTGGTCTCCTGAACCTTCAATCCGTTTCTCAAAGTCCACAGCAAACTGCTGGACCATCCTGGAAGGAGGAAACAGGAAAAGGATGAAATGGGGCCACAGAAAAAAAACTAAAGCTGGGTGAGTGTCAGACCAGACAACTATCGTGGACATTAAATGGGGCTGGGGGTCAGTCAGTAAGAGAGGAAGGGGAGACTGAGCCTGGGATGGGAGAGGAGAAGTTAGGGATACAGGGAGGCAGACCGGGGCTACTTACTGTAACAGAGCCTTGGTCTTGCGGGAAGGGTCATCAGGGCGGAAGTTCTTGTATTCCTCCACCTCCTTCTCAATTGACAACAGCTGACTCTGCAGCTTGTTCCGAAGTCCAGGTAGAGTGTCCCGGATATGGTTGGTCAGTTGCTACTCAGAGAGAAGAGGGGGGAAAGGGTCAATAAATATTTATTAAGCATTTTCTCTGTGTCAGGCACTATGCTATGAACTGTGGATACAAAGAAAGGCAGGAACGGGGTCCCTCCTAAAGGAGCTCACGTTTTAATGGAGAAGTAAACAATCAGATATATGCAAGAGACACGACAGACAGACAGACAGACAGACAGAGATAAAGGTATAATCTTGGGGCAATGGAAGGTGGTGAGAAACTGGGAAAAGCCTACAGAAGGTACAGCTTGGATGTGAATCTTGAAGGAAGCCAGGGTAGCCAAGAGGAGGCAGGGAGGAGGGAAAGCACTCCAGACATGGAGGATAGTCATGTCTTTGCAGAGACATGCCATGGGAGTGCCATGTCACTGGCATTTCAGAAGTGTTATGTGTGAGAAATAACTAAGTAGAGTAGTGTAACTGGATTATAGAGTGTATAGATAGGAGGAGAAAGTAAGGCTAGAAAAGTAGGAAGGAGGGGTCAGTAGGTGGCACAATGGATTGAGCATCAGCCCTGGAATCAGGAGTTCAAATCTGACCTCGGGTACCAGCTATGTGATCCTGGGCAAGTCACTTAGCCCTAATTGAGGGAGGAAGGAAGGAAGGAAAGAAGGAAGGAAGGAAGGAAGGAAGGAAGGAAGGAAGGAAGGAAGGAAGATAGAAAGAAAGTAGGAAGGAGCCAAGTTGTGAAAAGTGTGTGTACCAAACATAAACCTGTCTCCTTTCTACCTGAGGTAATAGGGAAACACTGGAGTTTACTGAGTAGGGGATTGGGATTGTCAAACCTACGCTTTAAGAAAATAACTTTGGTAGCTGAATGGAAGATGAATTGGAGTAGAGAGAGATTTGAGGAAATGAGACTACTCAGAAAATAGTTATAATGAAAAGTGATGAGAAGAGGAGGGGGGTACATTCAGAATATGTTGTGAAAGTAAAAATGATGAGATTTGATAACAGATTGGATGGGGTGGGGAGTGCAAGTGAGGAGGAGCAGAAGATGAAACCAAGATTTCAAGCCAGGGTGACTGGGAGGAAGGTGTTACCCTTAACAGTAATGGGAAGATTGGGACCAGGCAAGGGCTTGGGGAGAAAGATGGGTCCTGTTTTAGATATGTTGAGTTTGAGATAACTATTAGCACATGTCATTCAAGAAGTCCAAAAGGCAGTTGGTGATGGAGTTGAGTTGATGGAGTTTATGCTCAACAAAGCCTAAATATATACATCTGGAAATATCTGCATAGAAATGATATTTGAATCCATAGGAGCTAAGGACATTACCACACAAGACAGTATAGAGGGATAAGAGAAGAGGACTCAGGACAGAGCCTTGAAAGACACTTACAGTTACTGGATGGGACCTAGATGAAAATCCAGCAATGGTAGATTGAGAAATAGCAATCAGACAAGTAGAAGGAAAGACAGGGGAGGGCAGTGTCACAAAAACCTAGAGTGGACAAAGTATCCAGGAGGAGGGAATCAGCAACAAAGGCTGCAGAGAGTTCAAGAAGGCTGAGGATTGAGAAAAGGCCATTAAACCAGGCAATTGATGAGACTGGACAATTAAAAGTATTTTGGTAACTGAAAAGAGCAGGTTCTGCTGAAGGATGAGGTTGGAAGACAGACAATAGGTTTAGAAGATAATTAGAGAAAAAGTTAAGTAATTGGAGAAATATTAAGTGTATATGGATAAGCTGAGCTAATATAATAAAAACGACAATATGACCTAAGTCAATCCATTCATTCAGTACCATATTAATCAAACTATCAAAGGATTACCATATAGAACTAAAAAAAACTGTAACAAAATTCATCTGGAAGAACAAAATGTCAAGAATCTCAAGGGAAACAATGAGAAATAATGCGAAAGAGGTAGGTCTAGCAACACCAGATCTTAAAATAGGTGACAAAGTAGTAATTATTAAAGTTATTTTGTTCTAATTAAAAAGCAGAGAAGTCACTCAATGGAACAGATTAGGGGTACCACATACAGAAGTAAAAGAATCCAGTGGCCTGCTGTCTGATAAACTCAGAGACCCCAGTGATGAAGGTAAGGACTCACTATTTAATGCAAAACCGTGGAGGAAACTGAGTAGCAGTCTGACAGAAATTAGATTTCTACCAATATTTCCACCATATGCTAAGATAAACTAGATATGATTATGACCTAGATATAAAAAGTCAAATTTTGGATCCATGAATAGAAGTGTTCCTAACCAAATAAGGGGTAAAGAAGGTCACAGAAGATAAAAATGGGCAACTTTAATGATAATGAAATTAAAATTTTTTCACAAAAATATCAAATGCTGCTAAGATTATAAGGGAAATAGTTAACTGGGAGAAAAATCCCCACAGTGAGTTTCTCTGATAAAGGTCTCTTTCTTTTTTTCTTTTCTTTTTTTTTTTTTTAAAGCAATCGGGGTTAAGTAACTTGCTCAAGGTTACACGGCCAGTTATTTCTGGGTGTGGTGCTAAGTATCGGAGCCTCGATTTGATCCCCAGGTCATCCCAACACTGGAGCCGGTGCTCTTACTTGCTGAGCCACCTGGCCGCCCCTTAAAGGTCTCTTTCTAAGATATATAAGGAACTGATTCAAATTTGTAGGAATAATAGTCATTCCCCAAGTGATAAACAGTTAAAGGATATGAACAGGTAGTTCTCAAAGGAATATATCCAAGGACCTATAGTCATATAAAAAAAAAATCACTCCAAGTTACCTAATAATTAAAGAAATTCAAATTAAAGCAACACTGAAGTTCTACCTCATACCCATCAGTTTAGGAAAGTTGAAAAAAAAGGAAAATGACAAACATGGAAGACAAAACTAGCACAAGTATGTACTGTTTTGCATACATGTATTGCCTCGGTGGGCTTAGGACCCCTGAGCCCCAGGCAGGTGGGTAGGTGCCAGGCCCATCTGCCCCACCTCTCCTCTGGGAGCAGCGAGCACACTAGACCTCTAGAATCCCACGTTCAACTTCTTGGCTCTCTTAGAGCTGGGATTGATTCTCTTGCTTCTGAGTGCCTTTCTGATAGCTGCTTTAGTGGGGGGCTGCGGAAGGGGGGTCCTGATCTATTGGACCTGTGAATTGATCCAACTGTTCTGGAGAACAATTTAGAAGTATACCTCAAAAGTCACTAAATACTTTTTATTTCTATAAAATACTTTTTGACCTGGCAATATTACTACCAGGTAGTATATACCAAAGACAACAAGAAAAGAGGAAAAGAACCTGTATGTCCTTTTCAATACAAAAGTATTTATAGCAGCTCTTTTTATGATGGCAAAGAATTGGAAAGTAAGGGAATACCTTTCAGTTAGGGAATGACTAAGTAAATTATAGTTTCTTTAATGAAACACTATTGTTATTTGTTACTCTTGCTGTAAAAAACAATTAAGGGGACAGTTTGAGAGAAACTGGAAAAACTTGTACAAACTGATGTAGAATGAAATGAGTAAAACTAAGAGAACTATTTATACATAACCACAACATTATAAAAATGAACTTTAAAAAGACTTAAAAATTCTGATCAACATAATGATCAACCCTAATTCCTAAGGGCTTAAATTAAGAATGCTCCCCACCTCCAGACAGAGAAATGATGGACTAATTATACAGAATGAGGCATATTTTTTTTGGACATAGCCAATATGGGAATTCGTTCAGTTTGATTGTACATATTAGCCAGGGCGGCTAGGTGGTACAGAATAGAGCACTGGCCCTGGAGTCACAAGGACCTGAGTTCAAATCTGGCCTCAGACACTTAACACAAAAACTAGCCATGTGACCTTGGGCAAGTCACTCAACCTGACTTGCCCTCCTCCCCTCCCCCAAAAAAAGAAACCAATAGCTAACATTTATATCTACTATGTGGCAGGCCCTTTGTCAAGTGCTTTACAAACATCATGTCATTTGGTACTAGGGTATTTTTCCCCCTCTCCCAGAGGGGGAGGGAAAAGGTGAAAAAAAGAGAAAACAAATGCTTGCTAATTGGAGAAAACTTAACTTTAAAAAAAATATTATTTATTTATCTTAACATTCTTTTTAGAATTTTTGAGATTCAAATTTAAGTTAAAAAAATAAGATAACGAAAAGAAAGGAACTAAAGGTACTGAGTGTAGATCGCTTTTTCAAGGAATTTGGCTGATAAAGGGAAGAGAGACAGGATAACAAAGAGTGTTATTTTGAGATTTTTTTAATGAGATTTTTTTAAGGATTGGGAGACATGAGTATCTTTCTAGGAAGCAAGGAAGAAGGCAATAAATAAGGAAAGACTGAATATTAGAGGAAGAGGAAGTATAACCGTAGGTTAGAGCCTAGGTATGGAGTCCTTAGGATCCAAGAGAGTGGTGGCCCAGAGGTCACCCTTTCCCAGGGCCCATGTTCTTGGGGGTGTTGCAGCCTACCTCCATGAGACCTAATGTTGGTCTTAAGAAATTAGGAAGCCCTGGGAGGTCATCTTCTCTACCCTCAACTACAAAATTGTCCCAGCTCTACTCGAGACAGAAGATGGGCTTTCGGGGGAGCAGAGTTCTTAACTTGGCTCGATGATGCTCTCTCGCTCTGCCTGCTCTGACTCCCTGTCAGGAAACAATCTATCATCACATACTGAAATGGACAAAACCCATCTGTAGTTTTCCCTGACATGAGGAATCTCACTTGAGCCTCTGTAGGCCCAGGGACCCACCCGTTAGTGCTTGTGTACACCTGGGTCTCATGCTCCTCAAAGGAATGAGAGGGAAGGTGGGAGGGGAAGGGAAGGTGGGAGAGGAAGGGAAGGTGGGAGGGGGAATGAAGTAGAGAATCTTCATTGGGAAAAGGAGGAGGGTGACTGGGACTCAAGAGTACTAACTCCAAGGAGAAAGGAAAGAAATTTAACTTGTGACTAAGATGGCTTCCTGAAAAGAGGCAAAGAGGCCCGCTTCCACACGCCCACTCCAGCTGAAACAGAAAAATAGCACCAGACTGAATGGATGTGCAAGAAATCCTCAATAAATTATATATATCAAGTAATTACACCTACCAAGAACTTCACAAAAAGTCATCCAGAGGCCCACAGGCAATGGGATACAGGCCAACCAGCAAAGCCAAGGTCAGGACAGACAAACAAGGTAGAAACCTCCCAGCCTTAGCAAACACAATACCAAAGTGGAGATACCACTGGAGAGCCTGCAAGGCTGTATGGCAATGCAGCAAGAAGGCAGAGGCCTCCTACAAGAAAGCCTCAGTGTGACCCAAAAGCAAGTCTGAACCATGGAATGGCTGGAAGTAGCATCAACTAGTCCCAGGTGCAGCAGGACTCAAATCAGGCCATCCTAGGCCCAGGGATTCTGTCCTGAGATGCTATAGAGCAGGAATTCTTAACCCGAGGTCTATGGACTTAAAAAAAATTTTCAATAAATATATTTTGATGTAATTGGTTTGCTTTTTAATCCTATATATTTTATTTTATGCATTTAAAACTATTATTCTGAAAAGGAATACATAGGCTGCATTAGAGTGTTAGGGTATGACATGCAAAAAAGTTTAAAACCTCTACTATAGAGCGCCCTGGAGGTCCAATGCTCTGAATATTGAAGATACAGTAAATACTAAAGCCTACCCTGAGAGAAATACTCTCAGTGATAAATCAGTCAGCACAGGAATCCAGAGGACCCAGGGCAAAACTAAGTGGGGCCAACCATCTCACCCAAAAGCATAGCAGAAGGCAAAACCTGGTGCTGACACAAAGTTCCAATTTAGGAGCCAAGTCAGGAGAGATAAGTAAGCTAAAGAAGACAGAAACCACCATAATTCATTATTATCCATCCAGGGATAATGAGAGCTCCAACCTAGAAGAAAGTAACTTCATAATAACTGAAATGGAGAATCACAGGAGAAAAAAAAAGGTTTCTCTACAAGGACTGTATAAATATATAGAAGATATTTAGCAAGAGACTTTAAAAATGAAATTAAAGTTTTAGAATAAAGAAGTAAAAAGGAGAATAAATATCTTAGAAAACAAAGTGATAAGCTTTACTTAAATAAATATAGTACTCTGATATGGTTCAAACAGAAATTAATGTCTCTATAGACCACAAGAAATATTAGAACAAAATAAAAAGATTAAAAAATATCAGAAAATGTAAGATATCTGCTGTACTATACATATATATATGTACATATACATATACATATATATGGTATATATGCCCAGATCTATTAGAACTAAAAAGGTAAAATGAAAACAGAAAGAATTTATCAACCACCTTGTGAAAGAAGTCCTAAAAGGACTAAAATCCAAAGCTCCAAAATGAAAAAAAAAATTTACTACAGGTAGTTGGAAGGAAAGAATTCAAGTACCAAGGAACCCCAAGGATCAAAGTACCAAGGATCACACAAGACATAGCAGCTTCTACTTTTAAAGAGAGATCTAGAAGTACACTATTCCAAAAAAAAACAAACCCAACCCCAAAAGATATAGACTTGCAATCAAGACTAATTTATTCAGAAAAGCAGATTATAATCCTATAGGTAGAAAATGGGCATTGATAGAATAAAGACCAGAGTTAAATAGTTGAAAGGCATACACAAGAGTCAAGAGAAACCCAGAAAGGTACATTTATGGAAGTAATTGGAAGGGGCTCTATGATGATGAGGAGCTAATATTTTATTTTATTTTATTTATTTTTTGCTTTTTGGAAGGGCAGTTGGGGTTAAGTGACTTGCCCAAGGTCACAGGGCTAGTAAGTGTTAAGTGTCTGAGGCAGGATTTGAACTCAGGTCCTCCTGATTCCAGGGCCGGTGCTCTATTCACTGTGCCACCTAGCCACTCCAAGGAGCTAATTTTTTTTTTTTTTTGCCTTTTGAAGGGCAATTGTGGTTAAGTAACTTGCCCAAGGTTACATGGCTAGTTTTTTTTTTTTTTGGTGTGCGTGTGTATGTGGGTGTTAAGTGTCTGAGGCTGGAACCGAACTCAGGTCCTCCTGACTCCGGGGCTGGAGCTTTATTCACTGCACCACCTAGCCGCCCCCAGTAGCTAATATTTTAATAGGAGGAGAAGAAACAAGGGCTCTTTCAAAAACTTAATGTCTTCAAAAGACATGGAGCAAGTTAAATAAGAAAAACAGAGGACCTGGGTGTATATTGGCTCCCTTCTGATAGTTTTAGGAGGGAAAAGGAAAGGAAAGGTAAAAGGAATAGAGAAAAGGGAAAGGCATAAATGGAACTTAATATTTTTCAGAAGAAAAGGATACAAAAACTGATACAAAGTGAAGTGAGCAGAAGTATAAGAACAATGGATACAATAACAGCAATATCGTAAAGACAACTTTGACAGACTTAGGAGCATTAATCAACACAGTGACTGCCCACACCACCAGATAATTCATTGCGAAGCATGCTTCCCACCTCCAGTTAGAGAAGTCATGGGCTCAGAGCACAGACTGAGATATACACCTTTTTTGGAGATGGCCAATATGAGAATTTGTCTTGCTTAACTATTGATGTTCAGTTGTTTCAGTAGTTTCTGACTCTTCACAACCCCATTTGGGGTTTCATTGGCACAGATACTGGACTGGTTTGCCATTTCCTTCTCCAGCTCATGTTACAGATGAAAAAACAGAGGCAAACAGGGTTAAGTGACTGGCCCAGGGTCACACAGCTAATAAATGTCTGAAGTCAGATTTGAACTCACAAAGATGAGTCTTCTTGACTCACAGGTCTGGCACTCTATAGACTGTGCTATCTAGCTGCTTAACTATAATGTATGTAATGGGTTTTGTTTTTCTTTCTTTCTCAATAGGAAATGGAAGGGGAGAGGAGGAGATGGGAAGGAAAGAGTATAAATCTATGGAAAGCAACCTGGAATTATGCCCAAAGAGTTATAAAATGGTGTAACTACCCTTTGACATGGCAATACCACTATTAGGTCTGTTTCCCAAGGTGACTGGGGAAAAAGAAGAAGAACCTATATATTCTAAAATATTTATAGCAGCTCTCTTTGTAGTGGCAAAGAACTGGAAATTGAGGGAATGTCCATCTGGGGAAGGGCTAAACAAGTTGTGGTATATGATTGTGATGAAATACTAATGCCCTGTAAGAAATGATGAACAAGCAGGTTGATTTTAGGAAAACATGGAAAGACATATGAAATAATGAAAAGTGAAGTGAGAAGAACCAAGAGAATGTTTTATACAGTAACAGCAATATTGTTCAAAGAATAATTGTGACCAACCAAGTTATTCTGAGTATTATAAATACACAGATCAACTATAAAAGGCCTATGGAGGAAGATGCTAAACACCTCCAGAGAAAGAAATGATAAATAGAAGTGCACATAATATGGCTATATACATATATTTATAAATCTGTGTCAAGCAGTGGCCTTCTCTAGTGCAGGATGGGGACAGAGAGAGGAAGACAATTTGGAACTTAAAATGTAACCAAAAAAAGAATATAAATCTAAAAATAAAATAAAAAGTATTTTTTTTAAAGAGTGTACAAATGTGAATGAAGGGGCAGGGAGAGTAGGCAGGCATCAGATAAACCTCACCCTTATCTGACCTGGAGTAAGGAAGGTCGAATACACACACACACACACACACACACACACACACACACACACACACACAGAGTTTGGTATAGAAAAATATATCATATTCCACAAAGAACTAGGCAGGAATAAGGAGGGAGTGTTAAAAAGACACACGATAATGGGGAGATGTTAGGAGGGCTGATAATACTGAGGAGAAAATAATCAAAAGGAAAACAACCTTCAAATTTAGAAGGTTGTAAAGGAAGGGATTAAAAGAAAAAAGAAAAGGATTGGAAACTAAGGGGGTACCCATCAATAAGGGAATGGTTGAACAAATTATGGTATATGAATGTAGCAGAATATGACTGCACCATAAGAAATGATGAAAGAGATGTTTTCAGAGATTCCAGGAAACTGATTATATATATACACATATTATATATACATACACATATATACACACATACACATATATATGCATCTAACTATAGATATGTGTGTTTGTATATATATAATATATACATATACACACACTCTAAAAATTGATGCAGAGTGAAGTGAGCAGAAACAACAAATTACAAAATGACAACAATATTGTATAGAAAACTATAAAAATCTTAAGAACTCCGCAATGACCATTCAGAGGACCTGTGATGGAAGGAAAGAAGGAAGAAAGCATGTATTTATCTAGGTGGCAGGCACCTAAGTATCTTACAAACATTTGATCCACAACTACTCTGGGAGGTAGATGCTATTATTATCCCCATTTTACAGTTGAGAAAACTGAGGTTAAGTGACTTGCCTGGGGGTGTCACACAGCTAGTGTCTGAGGCTAAATTTGAACTCAGGTCTTCCTGACTCCAGCACTCTATCCACTAAGCAACCTAGCTATCTCTTAATGAAGCATATTACCCACCTCCTGACAGAGAGGTGATAAACACAAGATGAAGAAAGAGGCATATATTTTTAGACATGGACATGGTGGGGATTTGTTTTGAATGACTCTGATTATGTATTAAAAAGAAACTTTTCTTTTTTTTTAATTGGGGGGATTTAGAAGAGAAGGGTGTAGTGATGCCAAAATAAAGAAGAAAAAGAAAAAACAGACAAGTGGAAACATTTTTAAGTGTATAGATAAGAAGTTCAGAAGGAAGTAAAGATAAGCAGAATAGCTCTAAAAATAATATCAAATTTACTGCATACTTTTAAAAAATGAGTCAAATTAAAGAGATTCACGATTTCATATTCACTCCTCTGTTTATAATCTTTGTATATGGAAAAGCTCTTGGGATTTTGGTGTTTGTTAATTTTTTAAAAATACATTTTAGAAAGATATTTAGATAAGAAACAAATTGTTTTAAAAGGAGAAGAATCAAGGATCTGGGAAGGTTAGGGAGAAAATAAGATTCAAGGAAGGATGTGACAAAGGAAACCCAGATTCATTTGAATCTTTCCCCTTGTTATGTTCATGCTCTGTTTTCCTGTAGCCACTAATAATAAAAACACTTTTTTAGACCTCAGTGCAACTATCTGTTGCCTTTAGGGACAGAAGAAAATTTACAAACCTACATACTATTCTGAAGTGATTGGAACAAGAAGGAGAGAACCTTGAATGGCAGGTAGGAGCTGAGAAGGGAAAGTAGCAGGCCAAGTCCCAGAGTTTCTAACTGAAAGGAGGAGAAAGGTGACTTGGGAAATGCTAAAGGGGCCACAGGAGTCACAGAGTCTCAGAATGTTAGTGCTAGAAGAACCTTTCAAAGATCAACTCTTCATTTAAGAGATAGGAAAGCTAGGCCCCAGAGAAAAGAAGAGACTTATCCAAGGTCACTAGCTAGCTAGTTCAAATACATTCTTTCTTTTCACATAAATAAACTATGTTGTCCTTAGAGCCCCTGACTGTCACCTCCCAAATGCCCTGGGTCACTTTCCAGTTCCACTAGATTCCTCTGTCTACCCCACCCACCCAGTGCCCCTAAGAATCTGCCTGAATACCTGGTTCAGGACTTTCTGTAGGTAGGGTGTACCCATGCGTTCAGCCAGATGGCGGTAAGATGGGTGGGACAGGAAAAACTTTCGTTCAGCTGCCAAGGCTGCTGTGATATCTTTTTTGCCATCAATATCTTTCTGGCTTCGATTCACCACTCCAATGTAGCCTGTGGGAATAGATTCAGAAATCAAAGGTCATGCAATTTTCCCCTGAGTTAGGGATCATTCTACAGAGCACGAAGGGAGGACCCTACCTCTCCGCAGGGGCAGCAGCTTATTCTCAAGAACATCTCGGGCATCAGTCCCTTCATCCATCAAATCTAATTTAGTGATGACCCCTATAGTGCGTTGTCCTGAGGAAAGAAGATGAAAACACCAGTTTTTATTGGGGTGGGATATACCAATCCTCCCCTCTAGTGGTTGGGCCAGGTCTTACCTTGAGGATCTACCTCCTTGGCAATCTTGAGGGCATCAGAGTTGGCAAGGTCAGAGTTGGCAGGGGATACAGCCAGGATGAGACAATTTTCCTTGGTGACAAACTGCATAAGCATGTCACGAATCTGGAACTCGATATCCGGGGGCTGGTCCCCCACTGGAACCTTGGTCATTCCTGGCAGGTCTACCAGGGTCAGGTTCAGCACTGGACAGGGGCAGTCAAAAGTATGAAATCGGTGGGGGAACACTGGGAGAGAGCTGTGGTCAAGGGGAAAAGTCATTAGAAAGGCAAAGTCCAGGGAAATTTCAAAAGGGGGACTGGTCAGATATGGGAAGAGTAAGAAAAGATGTATACCTCAGGGAAGATTCTAAATTAGGTGTGGCTAAAAGTAGAAGTCAGAAAATGGAAGGAGACTGGGGGAAGACTCCTAAAGGGGTGGGTACAGAGCCCAAAGGCACCAGCCCTCCTAAACCACTTTCTCACCATGTGGAGAATAGACCCGCAAGTTGATGGGCACCGCTGAAATGCCCTTGTTGGAGCCAGTGACACGGTCAGTCTCTGCCTCAATCTCCAGCCGGACCTCCTCAAAGTCTGTAAACTTCTTTCCTTTGCAGTGGAGAAACTCGGCATATTCTGTCCCAGGGCAAAGAGTGGATGGGGATGTCACCTTTGGCCCCTGGAATCGCCCCTCCATCCCCACCTTCAGTCTTTACCCCCATACACATGCTTCTCCTTTCCCCAGCGGAGTACCACCCTCAGCCTCCCTTGAGAGAATCACCCTAATTTCCCAGCTTCTTCCATCCCCAGCAAGACATATTCCACACTAAGGTATGCTCCCTTCCCTGCCTCCACCCCAAATATTCCAAGGAACACTCAGGCAGCTGAGTTCCAAGAAGAGCCCAGTCTGAGCACCCCTCATAGCCTATACCTGTGGTGGCATTCACCAGCTGCAGGACGAGTGGCCGGCGGGTCACAATACCAGATCCACGGGGCAGGAAGTCCCTACATCAGAAAAGGGTGTCTGAGAAGGGCAGAGGTCTCCCCTCATCTATTCCAAAGGTATCCTCCATCCTGAGGATCACGACTCCAAGAACACCTGGGTATCCAACCAGCTTCCAGAAATGACCCTTCCCTCTTCCACCCTGGCCCAGAGTATAGCCATAAAGATAAAGTTGGACATATGGCAGCAGGAGTAGGAAAAAGAGAAGAAATAATGAGGAAATGCCAACCATAAAAAGTACGGAGGGGTACAGACCTCTCTTCTATACCACTCTTTCATGAACTCAATAGTCTAGCCAAACAGGCCTGCTTGCTCCTCCCCAAACCCCATATTCCATCTCTGGGCTTCCTCCCTTTACACAGGCTATCCCCATTGCCTTCCTCATCTCTGTCTCTTAGAATCCTTGGCTTCCTTCAGGGATCCCTTCAAGAAAAACCTTTCCCTATTTCCCCAGCTGAAATTATTTCTAATTTGCCTTATACACTTCTAATTTCTGTGTGTGTGTGTGTGTGTGTGTGCGTGTGTTGTTTATCCTGGTAGAATGGATGCTCTGTAAGAACAAGGAACATTTCATGTCCTGTCTTTGTGTCCCCAGGGTCAAGAACAGAGCATGGCACATAGTAGGTGCTTAATAAATGTTTTTTGAATGGGTCACAGGCCTGTCTTATGTGTGTCTGCTGCTTATTACTAGACTCACAGAATACTGACCTGAACCCTGACATCTTCCAGTCAACAAGAAGAAACTGAGTCTGAGATGGTTCTCTGAGAGAGGAAGGGTATACATGGGAAAACTGTGGTGATGTAAGAAAAAGAAAATATCAAAAAAAACTTATTAAGAAAAATAATATGAAAAGGGGGAAAACTGAGTCACAGATCATACACCAGAAGTATTGCACTCTCCAAGGCACAAACTAGTCATAGTTTGTAAGTCAAAAATCTGATGAAGCCCACCAAGCACAAACCACCCTGAGGAAAGGGAAAGGGTCTCCTCACTTCCCCTGCCCTTCCAGGTCTCAGTCCTGGATATGGTAGGGAATGAGGGATGGCTGTATTTTCTGCAGCTGCAGAGTCACAATCTAGATGCCCAGGACAAGGGAAAGGTGCCCCAGACTTACACCACTTCCTCTTCCTCCCATTTTTCTTTGGTCTTTCCTGTCTTTTTGCTGACTTTCAGTCCTTCATCACTCCCTGTCTTTTCTGCTGACTTTCAATCCTTCACCACACCCCTCTCACTTGGACTTCCTGCCTTCAGCCCTCCCTTCCTCCTCCCAGTGAGCCTGGCCCATCAGACCATCCCAAGGCAGCACCACTACAGCTGAGTTTGGCTAGGAATAGAATAGCTATCAAAGCTGATGGAATGAAGAAGTCACAACATGACAGAGAAATGGAATTTTAAAGTCAGATGTGACCTTACAGATCACCTAGTCTGAGCCCACATGTTACAGACAGAACAAGATATGGAGGTGAAGTAAATTATCTGGGCCATAGAGACTTAAGTGGCAGAGGGGGAACAGAACCCAGGCCTCCCAAATGTCTTGACTCTCTCCTACAAACCATGCTGCTACAGGCCACAGGCCTGTTTTTCTGCCTGCCTCAGTAGTGTCTCCCTCTCCACCCCCACTTCCTACACATGTACTTGCGCACATATGTCAAGGCAGGGCTCAGGGAAGGCACCATTATTTCTCCGGATGAATCAGCAAGGGCTGGAAAGGAGAATTGTCTCAGGGGAGGCTGATGGACAGGAGCTGTGTCCTAAAAAGCAGGCCCTGCTCTATTCAGAATCTAGAGGGTGGAACCCTGAGTTCCTCAGCTGGTACACAACACCAGTTGTGCACAAGGGCTGCAGAGATGGGATGGGAGATGATAAGGACAGGAAAAGGCCTGGTGTCAGGTCAGGAAGAGATAAGTTTCATCCAAGGTTCCACTTCCAAGTGTCCCAAGGGTGCCAGGACGGGGTGGGCACATACAAGACACAGAGGTTCTCTTCCTCCAGTTTATGCCACAAGGGATAGGGGCTACAAAAATGGACAGGGGACGGAAGAGAAGGCAGTGGGGTTAGGTGCGAGGCCTAGCAGCATGGAATTGTGGGAAGAGCAGAGCACTGAGAGTTGAAAACCACTGATTTCTGCTCTCATTTTCCACATGTACTAGTCCCTGTGTTCTCTGAGCTATTGTTTCTGAAGGGGTCCAGACCTGTGATTTCATTCCTCAGGATAAGGAAACTCCCTCCACTAGCCCAGATCTTCAACTCTTCAGGCAATGTCTAGTCTTAAGAAAGTTGCCTGGGGGCCCAGAGAGGATAAAAGACTTGCCAAAGCAGGCAGCCTGAGCTTTAGTTTCCTGATGTGGTGTGAGTACCAATGGATTCAGTCCTTTTAGTCGTGTCCGACTCTTCACGACCCCATTTGGGGTTTTCTTGGCAGAGATACTGGAGTGATTTGCCATTTCCTTCGCCAGCTCATTTTGCAGATGAGGAAACTGAGGCAGACAGGGTTAAGTGACTTGCCCAAGGTCATACAGATAGTGTCTGAGGCATTTTATCTGAGGCATCATTTTTTCTAGCAAGAAAGAAAGTGATGGGCAGTTAGGTGGTACAGTGAATAGAGTACCAGACCTGGAGTCAGGAGGACCTGAGTTCAAATACAGCCTAGTCTTAACACTTACTAGCTGTGTGACCTTGGGCAAGTCACTTAACCCCAATTTCCCTGCCTTCCCCCCTCCAAAAAGCAAAAAAAAAAAAAGCAAAAAAAACACCTTGTAAACTTCAAAGAGAAATTATTAGAAAATATTAGAGAAATGTGAGTTATTACATTGAATCCCCAGATCCACCCAACTACTTAGAACACAGGCTCCTTGAAGTCAGGGACTGTTTAACTTGTCTTTATATCCCCAGAATTTAGCAGAGTGTTGGGCACATAATCTATGATGAATAAATACTTGTGAGTGGATGCCCCTTCCCCTGGCCTAGGTATATACACTGACATATCCACTTCCAAAATCTAAGCAGAGATGCTCTGTCTTGAGGATTGGGGTAAGAAGCTAGGAAGGATTTCTCCTCAGCTCCATCCCAGCCCTGCTCTGGGCACTGGTTCCCCACCTACAAAAGGTGAGGAAGAGGGAGGGGAATTGAAGACTCCTTCAAACGATGGGAGGAAATATCAGGAGAAAACTGAAGTAGATAGGCTCATCTACCTCTATCAGTGAGAGGACTAGAGAAAAACAAAAGAGAAAAGGCATCCTGCCTTCGAATATCTAAGCAGACTTGTTAAGGTAGTATAAGAGTCATATGTCTGAAAGCTTAGGGGACAGTGAAAAATAACGCTTCTTCCTGTGAGGCAAGGGATGGAGAATAGAGATGAGAGTCCAGTCCAATAAAGGCAGAGAGACCAACTGTCATGGCCTAAGCAGGAGCAGGAAGATGAGCTGAGGGGGATATGGAGTCCCTAGATGGAGGTGCACTTATCAGTTCCCTCCCCCAAACCCTCTACTAACATAGAGGCGGAACCCCACCTGGCCAGCTCCTCGCCCAGCAACACCATGGCAACAGCCAGTTGCCATGGAAACAAGCCCAGAGAGGAAGAAAACCACAAAGCACTCCCCCCTCACAGAAATGGAACCCATCTCTACCACCTCCCCCACCTCTATTCTGAACCAATAGATCAGCCTGACGGCAGCAGACTTCCCTGGTTCTAGGAGCTAGGGGAGGAAAAGCCTAGATTGGAGTCTACATGCTTCAGTAGGAATGAATCGATAAGTAGATGGGGGGGCAGAGGAAGAATAGTCCCATCTTCTATCCCAAGATCTAAATTCTTCTATTTTTTTTAATATCTTATCCCCCAAAACTCAGACATCTAGGTCCTCACCCTGACAACAGGGCTCTGACTGCCTCCTCAAACCTACCAAAAAAAGGGAAGGGAGGTATGTAGGGGGGTTCAGAGAGAGGGTGCTCAGTCCAGCTGGACATTCAGAGCCTTTGGCCCCAGGAAGCTGAGGCTTCCCCAGGCCCTGGTTCTCTCCGGTAATGCCTACCACCTGAGCTATTAAAAGGACAATCAGCTTAAAGGAGAGCAGAGATTACAGGCAGGGAGACAGCCTGGGCCAGGAATTTCCCAGTGAGAATCACTGCTCTCTATAAAGGAGCAGAGAACAGGATATATGCATAGTCAGTAATATCTAGGCCTCTCCATCCTTTCAGGTAACATTCAGAGAAACCTTCAAGGCACTAGTCTAAACAGAGTTCACTATCTTTCCTCCAGGTTCTTGGGGAGAGTCACGGAATCACAGAATTCAAGGATGTGAGTCAAAGTCATGTAATTTTAGAATGAGAATCATAGAATGAGATTCACAGTTGAGAAAATGCACCTCCCTCTCTTCACTGGAGAGATGGGGGACTATGGATGTACAATGTTGCACATATTGTCAAACCTAGTCAATGTATCGGTTGGTTTTGCTGAACCATTGTTTTATTTCCTCTTTTAATCTTTGTTACAAGGGAAGACCATATGGGTAGCTGAAGGGGAAGGTATATATTTGGAAATGAGAGTGATAATGAAAACAAAAGACATCAAGAGAGAAAGGGAGGGAGGGAAGGAGGGAGAGAGACAGAGAGAAAGGGAGAGGGAGAGACAGAGAGAAAGGGAAAGGGAGAGACAGAGAGAAAGAGAGAGAGGAGAGAGAAAGGGAGAGAGAGAAAAAAAGGAAGAGGGGGAGAGAGAGGAGGGAGAGGGGGAGAGAGAGAGAAAAGGGAGAGGGAGAGAGAGAGAAAATGGAGAGGGAGAAAAAGAGAAAGAGAAAGAGGAGAGAGGAGAGAGAGAGGGGGAGAGAGAGAAAAATAGGGAGAGAGAGGGGGAGGAAGGAGAGAGAGAGAGAAGACAAACTATGAGAACTAAAAGAATGTCCCTTATTAATTAGGTGACTTTGATCAAGTCCTTTCACCTGCCTGGGAACGAGGTTTCTTATCAGTGAAATAAAAGGGATAGACCAAATGATTTCCAAAGTCCTTTCTGACTCTAACACTCTATAATTCTATCATTTTCGGATTCTGGTTAAACCTCTCCATTTTACAGATGGGAAAACTGAGACCCAGAAAGGGAAAGCAAAATCAGGCACAGAGTCCAGAGTTTCTCTAAGTCGTGGTCCTGGACACTGTTCTGCCTGGCAGATTCTTTATCTCAGAGTAACTCTCCTTCAGAAAGAAGTTCTGATTCCTCCTTAACTACACTTCAGACAAAGAAGGGAATAAGCATTTATTAAGCACCTACTGTGTGCCAGGCACTGTGCTAAGCACTTTACAAATATTTTCTCATTTGCTCCTCACAACAACCCTGGGAGGCAGGTGCTATTTATTACTATGCTCATTTTATAGGTGAGGAAACTGAGGCAGAAAGAGGTTAAGTGACTTGCCTAGGGTCACACTAGTTAAGCTTCTGATGCTGAATTTGAACTCTGATTTTCCTGACTCTGTGCCCATTGTGCAGCTGAGCTGCCTCAAAGAGGCCAAAGTCAGTTGCCAGGGATGGCAACAGAGACTAACAGCTAATTCCTAGATTTCTGCATATGCCTCCCTGAGGACCAGCTCTTCTTAGAGAAAGTCAGAGGGCAGAGCCAGCCACTTCCATGGGGCATCCCAGTACCCAGGGGTCTTGCTTCTCAGCCCAGTTCCTTCGATCTCTGCTCTGGGTGATTAGAGAAGGGAAACTCCTGTTTCCCATTTCCATTCCATCTCTGTGGTTCCTTCCACTTCCCAGAGATACAATCTGACCACACTCTTCAATAAAGCTAGTTCCCTATCCCTCCTTTCCTTGACTCCTTCCAGAAGGCTTCCTATCATGCATCCATGGAGCTTGCCAAGCTTACCCGTATACCAGTATCCCAGAGGGATGCCATTCCCTCCCAGATGGCACAAGAGGCCAGATGTGGGGGACAGCCAGAGAGAGTGGTGGCCAACCCCACCAGACACCTCCTCGCTGCCCCTGCCAGCACTGTGGGAGAGTGTGGATGGAGCAATGCTACTTCTCACTATTAAGTCCTGGTGAGGTTGGGGGATGGTAAAAAGTGAAGCTGGGAGATTGAGAAAGTGATTTCCTTGCCATCTGCTGACTCATCCTCAAACACATAAAGAGAGAAAAAGGATGCCTCCAAGGAGCTCAAAGCACTTTACAGGGAACATCTCCATGATCCCCAAACTATCCAGGAAAAAAGAGGTAATAGAAACAAGCCTAGCATACATGGCTCAGGTGCTGGATCTGAAACTCAGTGACCCCAAAAGCTAGTCCTGTAGACTCTGCTCAAAACAGACAAGCCACCAAAAGGGACACTGTCATGAGAACAGGTGGCATTTAATGACTCTTTCCAGGGGCTTCGGGGCTTGTGGAACAATGTTAACCATGACTGAGAACTTGGGGTTAAGGGAAAAAGAGAGGAAGGTATTGACTCCTTTGGGTGCTTTGATATCATTAAATGTAGCCTGGTTATTGCCCCATTACACTGAGGCTGGATGCATTAGGAAGGCCAGGACAGGGTGATTTGATATGAACAAGGTGGACCTTTGTGAAGGAGGAGTTTTGGCTGCTGAGGGTAGGACAGTCTTGTGTCTAGAAAGAATACTAGCCCGGGAATTAAAGAGACTGGAGTTCTGGCCGTGGCTCTTCCACAGACTTTCTGGGTGATCTTGGACAAGCTACTTTCCCTTTCTGGGTCTCAGTTTCCACAAGTGGAAAAGAAGCAGGTCAGATCAAATGATCACAAAGGTGCCCTCCAGCTCTATAGGAATGGGGTGGAGGTATCATCTCCCCAGAGGAAAGACAGGATGGGAGGAGTATGGGGTTGGCTCGACTCAACAAATCCCTCTGTGTTCTTTTCCCCCCATCTTCTTCAGGAGGGATGGTTGTGGGTATGTCTGACTTACTGGTCTCATGGATTTCAAGAACAGTTTCTAACCTTAAGAGCAGGGCTGCATCACTTTTGCAGCCATACCCTAACAAAGGAGCAGTAGACCCAGTCAGGGATGGGCACATCAAGGTCTCTTCTCTCCAGGGTGGGGCTGCTGTGCTGGAAATCCACCTCCCTTAGGGGAGAGGGAAAAGGAAGGAAGAAACGACTTTAGAGCATCAGGCAGAAGAACCTGGCTGAGAAGCCCCATTTCCCATTTCCATTCTAAGTCACACTTGCCCGATAGCTGATTTCTTTCCAGCCTCAAGCTCAAGCTCACAGAAGCCTGGTAGAAATGGTACAGGCTCCTGTGCCAGATTTGACACTAACACATATCGGCATTCAACTTCCTTCTTAGAACCACTGCCTGACTTTTTCTTGGACTGAAATTCAAGGAAAATGAGGCAGTAGCTACTGCTCAAAAGAAAGCTGCCTCTCCCTTTGACTCCTTCGGTGTTTGAACTTGAATCAATGTATCTCTATTCATTGTGGTGAAGGGTTTTTTTTTTGGGGGGGGGGAGAGGGTTGATGGCAGTCCTGAGTTAGGGTTAGAGGGGTATAGGAAATAGAATGGATATAGATCTGCCCCGACAAATGGTCATCTGGCCTCTGCCTTAAGACCTCTAGGGATAGGGAGCTCACTCCTTTTTGAGGCAACCCATTCCACTCTGGGGCACCTATGGTGGTTAGGAAATAGTTCTTCATCTGCTGAAATCTTTTTGCAGCTTTTACCCACTACTTCTTGTTCTGTCTTCAGAGGCTGAGGAGAGCAAGGCCAGTGTCTCTGCTTGACAGTCCCTCAAATACTGAGGACAACTGTCATGTCTTCTCTTCTCCAAGCCCAACATCCCTGTAGACCCTGCAGTCAATGGGGTAACTGCTATAGGCCCTTCACCATTCTGGTTGCCATCCTCTGGATGAAGCCCAATTTGTTAATGTTTTTCCTAAATTGGAGTGCCCAGGACTAAACAAAGTATTTTAAAAGAGATCTGTCTGAGCCAGAGGACAGGCAAAATCATGACTTTCCCCATTCTGAAGACTTTCCCTCTCTCTCAACACAAACAAAGGTAATATTAGCTTTTGGCTATCATACCATACTGCTAATTCACACTGAGCTTAAGGTCCACCAAACACCCTCCTCCCCAACCTCTACCCTAAGATTCTGTTTTCTTGGCCTAGAGCAACAGGGGAAAATGTTGTGGGGTAGGGAAAGGAGCATAGAAGGAAGAGATCAGTTTCTGAGTGTGTGCAGTAGCTAAGCAACTGATGTGGGCCTGCAGATTCTGAAATATGTCTGTAAGATTGGCTTATGGGAGAAGTGACCAGTGGGGCAAAAGATTTTTTTTTTTAATAGATAACTTAAGAGATGACGAGCAGGATAGTTTCAGAAAAACATGACATATAAACTGATGCAAAGTGAACAGAACCAGGAGAACATTGTATACCATAACAATAATATTATAATGATGACCAACAATGAAAGACTTAGTTACTGTGATCAATACAATAAATGATACAAGACAATTCCAAAAGACTCACGTTAAAAAATGCTTTCCATCTTCAGATAGAGAACTAATGAACTCTGAGTGCAAAATGAAGCATCTTGCTTTTCACTTTATTTTTCTTGCTTTTTTTTCAACATGGCTAATATGGAAATGAGTTTTTCATGACTTCACATGTATGATCAATTAGAGATCATGTTGCTTGCCTTCTCAAAGTGTAGGGGAAGGGAGGGAAGGAGGGAATTTGGAACTCAAAATTTTTAAAAATTAATGTTGGAAAAAATTTTACATATAATTAGGAAATATTTAATGAAATAAAATATATATATATTTTTTCTTTTTGGAGGGCAATTGGGGTTAAGTGACTTGCCCAAAGTTACATGGCTAGTTGTGTGTGTGTGTGTGTGTGTGTGTGTGTGTGTGTGTGTGTGTTAAGTGTCTGAGGCCACATCTGAATTCAGGTCCTCCTGACTCCAGGGCCAGTGCTCTATTCACTGCACCACCTAGCCTCCCCTAAATATATATTTTAAAAATAAAATGGGCAGCTTTTATTTTTATATCACCTTCACTTCCAAATATATATCTCCCCAACTCAATACCCAACGAGCCATCCCTGGTAACAAAGATTTTAAAAGAAAGAGAAAAAGCAGTTTGGAAAAACTAAGCCCCATACCAGCTGATCTGGTGGGCCAGCTTATTAAGTTTAAAACTGCCTAGGGGCAGCCAGGTGGTGCAGTAAGAGCCCCGGCCCAGGAGTCAGGAGACCTGGGATTGGTTCTGGCCTTATATACTTAACACCCACACAAAGTAACTGGCCGTGTAACCTTGAGCAAGTTACTTTACAATTACTTAAAAAAAAAAAAAGTTTAAAACTGCCCTAAGACTTGGGAGACACCCTGTAGGTGCAATGTTCCACATCTCTGCCCACTTCTACAAATAAGGGAAAGAGGGTCATTTTCCCATCTCTTCTCCAGGGCCAAGCTTAATCATTAGAATTACACTGTACTAGATTTCAGAATTTCGTTTTAGGGAAAAGATTTCTCTACATATCATGCCCTGAGAGGTCCATTAAAAGGAAGATGAAAACACCATCTTCAGGTGAGAATTTATTGAACTGCTATGAAGGCCACTGTTATAATCATATTTATTAATCAATATCATAAATATAGTCAGTAAATGTTATGTCTATTCAGTAAAAGAGCCTTTGTGTGAGGGGTTAACCTGACTTGGGAGAAAAAGTCCTAAATTTAAGGCTTACAGAGAAGTGGGTTCAAATCCTGCCTCAGACACTTAAAAGGCATGTGATTTTAGGTCACTTAATTGCTTATAGCTTCAGTTTCCTAATCTGTAAAATGGAGATTATAATCCCTGAGTTACAAACCTTATAGGGTTGTTGTAAGGAAAGCATAGCAAACCTCATATAAATAAATGTATGATGTAATTCTTATTTCCAGTTCACATCTTGACAACTAAGCAGGCATATACCAGGGTAGGGCAGAAAAATCACTCAGGAGATGATGGGTATTCAATCGACTCTGCCTCTGACATTTACCAGCTGTGGACCTCTGGGTAAAACATTTAACCTCTCTCCTCATACTCCCCTAGCCTCAGTTTCCTCATCTGTAAAGTGAGGTTAATAACATCTCACAGGATTGCTGAGGATCAAAAGAGGTTATGTCAATCCTTTTTATATTCTTAAAGGGTTATATAAATGTCAGCTATTATTATTTGGTCTCAGGTCTTAAGGACACTAGTCATTCATCATATTCTGGCAAAGATTCAGGAGGTGGATTTTCCAGGTCTGTGGAAAAACAGGCGCTTTTCCTCCTCACACAGCAATGGTCTATTGTAATGTACTGTTCTTGGCTAACAATTGCCTTTCCTCTCTCAATGCATTAAGATCAGATGTATCTGAGCAATAAAAATAAAACAATCCTAAGGTAATAAATAGGGATGTCAAAGGTGGATGAAGCTGCTAATTGTTCTTTCTCTCTTCTCAGGGGTTGCCAGACTCCGGTTCCCCCCACCTCTGCTTCCATTCTCCCTCCTGAAGACTCTTCAGGGAAACTTACCAAGGGAGAGGGCATAGGAGAGCTAAGTTTGAAGGGAAGCCAGAGATGTGGGTTCCCAGCCCCTCTGGCACCAAGATTACATTTATACCACTGGAGAGATCCTTGGTTCCATACCCTCAGGAGAGAGATGGAAGCAGGGTCCCTTCCCTGAGGCCCGATCTGCTTTGCCCTTCCAGCCTTGGCCATCAATAATGATAATAACCTATATTTCTATGGCCCTTTAATATTGGTCCTCTTATTTCCTCCTCCCAACAACCCTGTGAAAAGTGCATGTAGTATATATTCCCATTTTGCAGATTAAGAAACTGAGGCCTAGCAAGAGGAAATAACTTGCCCAACATTATACACAATTAATTAGTGTCAGAGTTAGAATTTGACTCCAAGTGAGGAGGTCTTGCTCTCTCACAGCCAGGTGGATAGAGTTCCTGGAATCAAGAAGTCCTGGATTCAAATCTGGCCTTGGACATTTACTAGCTGTGTGATCCTGGACAAGTCACTTAACTCTGTTTACCTCAGTTTCTCATCTGTAAGATGAGCTAGAGAAGGAAATGGCAAACCACTCATGTATCTTTTCCAAGAAACCCCAAATCGGGTTACAAAGAATCAACACAACCAAAAAAAACCACTGAACAATATAATATCTTGTTGCCTTCTGTAGATTATTGCCTGTAAATTATTCAAACATTGAAGCTGGGAAGGGTCCAATTCCCACCCTTACCCCACCCTCCCTGACATCCACACACACTTTAACATAGAAGGAAACTGAGTCACAGGACCATGGATCAGAGCTCTAAGGGAACTCTGGAGCCAATCAGTCCAACCTCCTCATTTTACAGATGGAAAGCTGAGACCCAAAAAGCTAAGTGATTTGACCCAATTCACACAGGCATTAAATGGTAGATCTGGGATTCAAAGCCTGGTCCTCTGACTCCAAATGCTGCATGTTTTCCATGATACCTTCTCCTCAAAGAGGTTCCCTAGACTGACCAAAAAAGGGACAATTTTCCCCAATCCTTTCCTTACTCGGTTTTAATCTACAGTCAGTCAACAAGCATTTATTAAGCACATACTATATACCAGGCATTCCATTTCCCTCAACCCCTCCACAAATGTCCCTTTTACATCTACTTTCCAATGATCCCCATTGGTAGAGGGGTAATGATCAGGCAGATGACAGAAAAATAGCCCATAAAATAGGCTTCCCTCATCCCCAAAAAACCCTCAAACAACCCATTCATTTGGGGGATGGCTTCTCAGGGTGGTTGCATACAATTTTCCTTCTTAATGATGTTTCACAGGCTCAGATGCCTTAGAAAACACCCAATCTAATCCCCTCACTCTATAGCTGAGTCACCCTAGGACCTGCACAGGGTCAGAGAGGGGACGACAAAAGTGCCATTCAAACCTAGGTCCTCCAACTACAAACCCAGCACTCTTTCCACAAGGTTTGGTTGCTTTTGGCTTTGTTGTGATTAATATTCAAACAAATTTCCATTTGCTGAGTGCCTCGCTGATGGGGGGACAATGAGGGGAGGAGGCAGCCTGGGCATAGGCAGGCGAAGAAGATGGAGGCCTGCTTGGGGCCAGGCACTTGCAGTGAGAGCGCACAGCAGGAGGGCAGGGGTGGAGGAAATCTGTGATGCCAAAAGATAGCCATCAAAATTTCTTTTTGTAAAAAGGGCATGCTTACCCCTTCTTCAGTTACATAGGCCACAGGCCCGGGCACCTAGAAGATACTCAGGATGGAGAATCATAGAGTCAAAAGTCCAACCCACCCCTTTATTCCCCTTCAGACGGGGAATCTGTGGCTCAGGGAAAGGGAAATGACTGGCCCAAGGTCATACAGCAACTGTCTGTGGATCTTCTTCATGGCTGTTTCACACTTGGGGGTGCTGGTTTATTATGGAGCAAGTTCCTTACTCTCTCTGGACCTTAGTGTCCCCATCTGTAAAATGAGTAGGCTAGATACAGGATGCTCTGTGGCTAATAGCAAAATAAACATCCAGTCATTAAGACAGAAGCAATCATTTCCCCATGTTGATAGCTGAAGACATCTGTGTGCCTGACAATGGTTACATGCTCCTCTGGTGAACAAAGGCCTAACTAGAATTGTTTTTAATTTCTCTTGGCTAAAATGGTAAATACAAAGTCATCATCCAAAAAAGAACGAACAGTCCAGACTTGATAACAGTAGTTAGAATTTATATAGTGTTTTAAGGTTTGCAAAATACTTTACAAGTATCACCTCATTTGATCCTCACAAAAACCCAAGACAGACAGTATTATTATGCCCTTTTCACATATGAGGAAACTGGGACACAGCTGAAAGGACTTACCAGGGTCAAACAGCTAATAAGTATCTGAGGCAAGATTCGAACTCAAACCCTTCCAGACTCTAGGCCCAGGCCTCTACTGACTGCTTGACTTCCAGTTCCTATGATCCTGGGTATCAAAATAACCTGGGCTCCCTTGGTTTCCCTTTGCCTAGAGGACCAAGGGAGTAAAAGGGAAAGGCAGTTGTGACCAAGATGGGGAGAGAAGAGGAATCTTTGAAGAGTATATGTACATGTGTATTATGTGAGCACAGATGAGGATAAAGATTAGCAGTTTAAGGGCAGCTAGGTGGTGCAGTGAATAGAACACTGGCCCCAGAGTCAGGAGAACCTAAGTTCAAATCCGACTGATACCTACCAGCTAGGTAATCTCGAGCAAGTCACTTAATCCCAATTGCCTTGCCTCCACCCACCCCCCCAAAAAAAAAGATGAACAGTTTATTAACTCTGACCATGACTGTATGTGGCTGTGTGTTAACTTATATACACCAGTGGACTGGCATGTATTATATATGACCATGCAATAAAAATAGCCAATATCTACATAGAACATCGAGGTTTACAAATCATTTAACATATATAATCTCATCTGATCTTTATAACAATGCTATGAGGAAGATACTATTATTATCCCATTTTACAGATGAGGAAACTGAGGCTGAGAGGTTATTAAATGGGTGCCCACAGTCACACGGCTAAAAAGTCTTGAAGTGGGATTTGAACTCAGGTCTTCTTGGCTCCAAATCTAGCACCCTATCATGCATTACTATGTACTTACATTCAAGGGTACAAGGTAGGGATCAAGAGCTACATGAATCTGGAAAGGAAAGTCTCTCTTTCCCTCTGTGTCCCAGGCCTGACTGAAGGTGGAGAAATACTGCCTCCCCCCCCAGCCCTGACACAAACATCCTGGTGCTATCTGAGAGAGCTGAGGATGCCGATGGGGGCATCACAGAGGGCTCTGTGTACAGCTCCAGTCTCCAGGATGGCAGAGGACCTGAGAGGGCCTCCTAAGGCCTTAAACTGCTAATCTTTAGTAGCTGTTCTTCCTGGCCATGGGGTGGTACAGCCCTCGGCCCTCCCTTCCCCCATCTCCCTGAGTTCCTGACCCCAGTGACCAAGTTTAAAGAAACCTGACTCTTCTATCAGCTCCGATTGGCTCCATTTCCCATGGGGTCCTTGTCCTCCACACAGCTCACCTTTCATCTCTGCTTTCCCTGACCTAGCCGTCTGAGGAGTAGGTTCTTGTGTGTTTTTCCCTCTCCCGGGGGTAGGGAAGGGATTTGATGTTTAAGAGTGTGTTAAAAGAATTTGAATGCTCAGTAGGCACATGGAACCCCTAGCATGTTCCAAATGCATGTGCCAAGCATGCTTTATCCATAACAGTAAAGAGTATGCAGAGTATATTTCTCATGGCTGCAACATGGGCTGAAAGGTAAGGGGAGTCAAGATGTGTTCTCTGATTGGACCACCTAGTTGCTGAGGTTGACAGGGAAGGAAAGTGGGACCTGGTCTTGCAGGATACTGCTGAGTCTGAGGGGACCTATTTCCCAGCTAAGGAATTCCCCCCAGTCAGGCTGTATTGGTGGGCCCAGAGATAAAGCCCAAAGGGAGCCCAAAGCCATAAAGCCTTTCTGGACCAGCCTAACTATCCATGACCTCTGTCCTCTGAACCTTGCCCATGCTTTTCACCTGGACAGCTCAGAAGGCATTTAGCCTAACCAATCAATTCTCTTCCCATGCATACGTCTTCTCTTCTTTCACCATGATGGTCAGAAAAAAAGACAATTGATTTCTTATCCCAGTTCTAGAAAGAATGGAGGGAATTAAGAGAGGAAACATTCACTTAGGACTGGTGTTTCAGTTTATAGACTGGTTCTCTGGATTCTGACTTTGAATGTATGAGGCATCACTCTTTTCTTTCTTTCCTCCTTTTTTTTTTTTGCTGGCCTTCTATGCTGCAGCTTCCAGGGGGCCTTTGCACCATTTCATCCTCTGTTCCAACACTGGGCTGGGAATACCCATCCTGGGTATCTTGTTCTAAAGCCCATGCCACACTATCTTGAGCTGTTCCAGGACTTAGGGAAAATCTGCTTCACAGAATCATAAGGAAAACAAAACACATGACCAAAGGGACATACCCTATGTATGCTTGGGCTGGCTCTCTGCGATACAGGAGAAACTGGAGGAAGAATTTCACTGACTGTCTGGTCAGTACTAGGACCAATGAGTAAACTGCCAGTTCCAGGTCAGAGGAGTGCAGGGTGGGGTCCTTACCTGTGTGTGTTTGGGGAGGGGGAGAGAAGGGAAGGGAGAGATGGCAGATCTGTCTCTATAGCTACAGTTTGCCTTGTGTCTTAAGCAGTCCACGAGAAGGTGGGCCCAACCCCCATCACCAGCAGGAAGAAGGCATAAGGCTAGAAAACGGAGTAGACAAACAAAAGTAATATATATGTCAGGCTGGAAGGTCACAAATCCCAGCTCAACCACTGATGGGCTACATAAAAGAGCTTCCCCCATTCCATGCCTCAGTTTGACCACCTATAGAGTAAGGTCTTGAATGATGATCTCTTTAAGGTATGGAGATTGGCAGCTGTTGACCCATATTGCCAATTCTACATGGTGTGGTGGAGTGGAGAGAATGCTGACTTTGGTGGCAAAGAACCCAAGTGCAAATCCTGGCCACTGCCCTTCCAAGTGGCCTTGCATAGATCACTAAACCTCTCTGGGCTTTAGTTTCCTCAGCTATAAAATGAGAGGGTTGGAGTAGATGCCCCTTCTACCTCTACAACGATGCTCCTATGTCTTGGACTCAAGGCTGGGGTCCCAGATTCCTGAATCTCCATCAGACCCAGAATTCCTTGTTTCCTCTGCTACATCACTCGTTTCCTCCCTGGAGGAGAGAGGAAGGGAGACTTGGTCCTAAGGGAGTCTCATAGCCTGCCTTCATCACCATGCACACAACCCCAGGGACAGGCCCATGCCTGCTGACATCGAGCGGAAATGCAGGCACTACCAGGGAACCAGAGAGGGGAGAGGACAAGCCAGAACCCAGTGTCTGGATCAGCTACCAGTCCTACAGAGGAATAAGAACTGTGGGCTATGGTCAGGTCCTGTCCCCAACTCTGGTTATGGGACTTTGGACAAGTCACCACCCTCTAGGAGTTGAGAATTTACTTGAGGGCAGCAAGGCAATGCAGAGGATAGAGCAATGGACCTGGAGTCAGAAAGACTGGAGTTCAAATCCTGCCTCAGAGTTGAGTGACCCTGGGCAAGTTACTTAGCCTCAGTTTCCTCATCTGTAAAATAGAGATAATAAAAGCAACTACCCCCTCTAGGGTTGTCATGAAGATTAAATGAGATAGCTGTAAAGCCCTGAGCCCAGTGCTCAACAAATAGTAGGTGCTATATAAATATTTGCTATTATTTCTGTTGTTGTTCCTAAAGTTAGAGAAAACACTCAAGATTTGTTTATGAATTTGAGATCAACAAGAAACTTGGATTTCTTAGGTTTCTTTCCTCTTTCTCCCCATCTCCTCTTCACTTAACCCAGGTCTCAGTTTCCTCATCTGTAAAATGGGGATAATAATAATTGTACTTACCTCACGAAGGTAGTAGTGCAATATACCTATACAACAGAGCAGCAGTTTTCAAACTTTTTGGTCTCAGTACCCTTTACATTCTTAAAAATGATTGAGGACCCCTCCCAAAGAGCTTCTGTTTCGTGGGTTACAATGATCCATATTTACCATAGTAGAAATTAAAATATTATTATTATGAAAACAGGTTTGACCTTGAGGAATCCCTGAAAGTAGTTCTCAGGAAGCCCCTCGGGGTCCCCAGAAGACACAAAGAGAACCACTGCCTCAGAACAAACACTATTTAAATGTGAGTTTTTATTACTCCCTCTGGCCCCTACCCAGATTGGGCAGCCCCACCACTTACTGTATGTACTGTGCTGACCTCATGGTATTACCTCACTGTACCTTGTACACCACTGGGGCCACCTGCTTCTCTGGAAACCTTTGACCACAAAGTGATGATAATATACTTTTGGGGTGAGAAGCTGGGCAGTCATGGGGATCGAAGGACAAAGGAAGATTTATATTTCCTTCAACCCCTTCAACACCCAACCCAGGCTCTGGGACCAACCCAGATCATCTTGTGTATGCCTCTCTCCAGCCCATATCTCTGCAGCTCTTGAGTCACATGAGCCCAGGGGACATCTGCAGAAGTCAATTTCCTTGGGGGCCAAGGAAGGATCTGTCAGTCTCTACTGACCCAGCCTAGTCTGGGCCCTTTTTGGGGGAGAAAGAGGGGCTTTCCCAGAATCAGGGCTTTCTTCACTGGGGTACAGGGATTCCTCTGCAGAAGGACCCCCTCACAGACTCGCCCCCCTCTCTTTCCTCTCTTCCCCTGAGTGTTACTGTAAAGGAAATGGAATTTATTTGAGCTCAGACAGGGGCTAGCAGGGAACTTTAACCCTTCTAGGTTTAAACAACATTGGGGAGGGAGGGCAGATGCTCCCCAGACAGTCCCTGAAGGACAAAAATGTAGACTGAACAGAGGAGTGTGTATCTTTCATCCTACCTACAATCCCCTGCTAATAGTCCAGGCCACACCATTGCTAGCCATGAAGGTCATCTGAAGGGAAATGTTGTTGGAAGCCCAGAGTCACAGAATGAGAGTCCAACTGGGCTGCTAATGAAAAGAAAGGGGAAGGAAGTGATGTTGAAGGTGCTGATGAGAAGAGGCTGGAGAGAGCTATTAGAAAGGGGGAGGAGAACAGGTAGCAGCCAAATCCACCTGTACTGAGGACCAGACAGCAGCCTTCTCCTTGGGAATTCATCTCTACAGCCCACGCAATCTGCATCTTATGCTAGAGAGAGGATGGAGAGAGAATCCCCCTCCCCCATCTCTTCCTTTGAAAGGAAGATCCTGAGAGCACTGACCCCAGTCCAATCACCAATCATTTTTTTTTTTTTTTACCAGTGCAGGCATCTCATTAGCTTCCTCCAGGCCATAAGACATACAGGGTAATATATTGGGTATAGAGAGGACTCCAGCCGGGGTCTGACCTTCTGCCTCCCCAATAGTTACATAAGCCTAGGCCCTTTGTCTCCAAGACAGCCTGGTGTATAGGTGGGGGTGGGGGAGGTCATTGCTTCCCTCCTCCATTCCTCAAGCGGGGAGAGAGTGTCATGGGTCTCCCCTCCAGTCTTAGGGTCTCTCCAGGCTTCTCTGAGATAAAGCCACTCAGATGAGTGATTTGATGTTTCAAATGGCTCCTGCAGACTTCCAGGTCTCTCCTTCCTCCCACCCCTCCCCAAAGGGCTGCCTGCCTCCCAGTCTTAGTCATCTCTCAACCTCGGCTCCGCGGTCGTGTCCTCCTCTCCTCCTCCATTACCCCTTTCCCCCTTTCCCCTTCTCCGGCTCCAGAGGGGAACCCGGGAGGGCAAAGCTGCCTGGGCTGCCAGAGATGGATATATATCATTCTTCCCTTCTCACCCTGACAGTAACACGCCTGCAGCCCAAGGGCTCCCTTCCCTGCAGCTCAGTAAAAGATAAGAAGCTGCTCTACCCCCACCCCGTAACCCACCTCCATCCCTGGCCCCCGCAATCCAAGCCTTCCCCCTCCCCCTCCTCTGCGCTGCGCACAGACGGCGCAGGGAGGGGGGAAGGGGCATTGCCCACTGCAGGGGGAGGGGGCGGGAGAGGACGTCTGGTGCCCACCTTGGGAGGCACTACCCACTCCTGGGGTACCTTGAGCCCACGCTAGGGGCACTGCCTTGTGCAAAGGCGCGGGTGTCCCTCTTGGGGATGCAGGGAACGGGGGTGGGGGACTAGCTGCAGTGGCCCGTGGCTAAGCGCAGTGCCCGGTGGGTGCAGAATGGACGGGCTGTGGGAAGGGCACGGCTGGGACGGGGAGGGGAAGGCGCCTGGGCTACGCGGGCTGGGTGCCACGACGGGCTTATTACCTGCCCACGAAATTCTCCAGCACCGAGCTCTTGCCCGCGCTCTGGCCGCCTACCACAGCGATCTGCGGCAGGTCCAGGTTGGCATTCTGGCCGATGGCGGAAAAGGCATCCTGCAGCCTGTTGACCAGAGGGATCAGATCTTCCATGCCACGGTTCCCCATTGCTGCGGCAGCCGCTGCCTGAGCCCCCCCTCCGGGGGCTCCCCGCTCCGGTACCGGCTTCCTTCGAGCCCGCTGCACTCACTGCAGACTGTTGGTCGCCGGATCCACGGCAGGGACAGCCCCTGGCTCTCCTCTCCCGCCCCCGACGAGGTCGGGGCTCCTGCGTCTTCTCCCTCACGATGCAGCAGAGACGCTTAACCCTGCTGTCTGCTTCGACAGCAGCCCGGTTCTCAAGCAGCCCAGCCACCACACAGGGATTGGAACCCCGCACTGACCCGCGGTCGTCGCCAGAGGGAGCCAGAGAGCCCGAGGGAGGCTCCTTCGCCCTGCGCAGGCGCCAGTGCCTAAGCATCACGGGGATTGTAGTTTTCTCTAGAGTGTGGGCGATGAAAGGGTCTTCTATTTAGAGGTATTGGTCACCTGGGCTCTGGGCAAATACCCTCCATCAAGGGCCAAGTCAATGGGAAAGGAATTCACTTAACCTCTAAGACCTAGGTTCTAGTCTATGTGATCCAGGACAAGTCAC
Source organism: Petaurus breviceps papuanus (assembly GCF_028583685.1). Taxonomy (NCBI): domain Eukaryota; kingdom Metazoa; phylum Chordata; class Mammalia; order Diprotodontia; family Petauridae; genus Petaurus; species Petaurus breviceps. The sequence goes on from NW_027187344.1 coordinate 10,907,431, forward strand.
ACCACCTCTGTTCTACTCTACACCCTTTCCACCCCCACCGACCTTAAATATCTTCTCCCTCTCCCCCATCTCCATCTTTTAAGCTTACACCATTTAAATAAGCTCAAGTCCCACCCATTCAGGGAAGATTTCTCCGTCTTCTCCAGCCCCTAAGGAGCTCTCGTTCTTCTGAGGCATCTATAATACTCATTTGACATGTATATTCTTCTCTGTGCTGTCAGTTATCTTATTATAAGTATCTTATCTCCCTTACTAGACAGGGAGTTCCTTGATAGCAGGGACCAAATTTTATTCATCTTTGCCTCCCTCACAGTAACCAAACATAGGAGATGAATGAATGAGTGAATGCAGTGGGTGTTGTTAATTGATACAAAATGGCAGGAGAGGACTGGTAAGCTCCACAGAGAATAAAATGCTATTTTCCCCACATCCTCTAGACCCTATTCTAATTAAAAATTTAGAAAATATTTGCTATTCATGCAGCTTTCTGATTCATATTCACTCCATCTTATAATCATAGGATCATAGACCTAGAGCTGGAAAGGTCCTCAGAGGTCATCTGACACAACTCCCTTATTTTTTTAAATTTAATATTTTATTTTCCTTTAACATTCATTTAAAATTTTTTTTGAGTTCCAAATTCTCTCCCTCTCCTCTCCCCCCACCCCTTGAGATGGTAAATAATTTGATATGGGTCATAAATGTGCAATCATGCAAAACATATTTCCACATTAGTCATGTTGTGAAAGAAAAAGAACCAAAAAAAAAAAAGATTCCAGGAATATTAAGCAAAGAAAAAGTATGTTTAGATTTGCATTCAGACTCCATCAGGTCTTTCTGTGGAGGTGGATAGCAGTTTTCATCATAAGTCCTTCAGAAATTATCTTGTATCATTGTAATTCTGAGAGTAGCTAAGTCATTCACAGTTGATCATCATTACAATATTGCTGTTACTGTGTACAATGTTCTCCTGACTCTGCTCATTTCACTTTGTATCAGTTCATATAAGTCTTCCCAGGTTTTTCTGAAAGCATCCTGCTCGTCATTTCTTATAGCACAATAGTATTCCATCAAAATCATATACCACGATTTGTTCTGCCATTCCCCAATTAATAGAAATCCCCTCAACTTTCCATTTTTTGCCACCACTAAAAAGAACTGCTATAAATATTTTTCTACATATAGATCCTTTTCCTTTTTGTTTGATCTCTTTGGGATACAGACCTAGTAGTGGTTTTGCCTGGTCAAAGGATATGAATGCATGGCTTTATAGACCTTTTACATACCAACTCCCCTCCTTTAAAGATAAGAACACTGAGGCCCTGGGAAGACAAGTGACTTTTGCAAGGTCAGACAGAAAAGTCAAGTGTCAGTAGTGGTCCTTAGACTCCACAATCACTACTATTCTTTCCCTTTTCCTTTTGGAAGGTAGACTACTAGTATGATTACTTTATAATAACATATGGGGATTCTAATGTCCAGAGAAGGGCTGTGCATCCCAACAATTTGCTCAAACACACACACCATGAATCAGAGATGGAGCCGGGGTTTGAAGACGGTGTCCTTCCCATTAAAATCTGCCTTGAGCTTGGTTGTTTTGTTTAGTTCATTAGTTGCTCCACTTTGGTCTATAAAATAAGGGTGTTGGATTCAGATAGCTATCTGCTCTTTCTTCCACCTCTGATATTCAGAGATACAAGCCCTCTGGATCCATAGTGATCCTTCCTAAGGCTTCCTATCAGAAAGATGGAAGTCTGACTTGGCTGGCGGTCCTCTGAGACTCCCCTTCCCCTTCACCCCCCCAAGGCAGTCAAAATGTCCTGAGGAAAGGCTAGGGCTAAGGGCAGAGGAGCAGAGGTCCTGTGTGCTGGAGAGATCAGGGCTTTATTCTCTAGAAGTCTTCCAACTTGCTGTGTGGGAAGCCATCTGTCTACCCTATGACTCCATTTCCCTGGGAGGTATATGTAAAATCCCAGTCAGACTGGGAAGGCAAGGCACTTGAGATAGTCCTGGGTATAATTTTAATATTGGTTAAGGTGCCAATTACCTTTAAAAATGGTTCTAACTTTTGACTTTGTTCTGACATAAGAATGGAGAAAAATTCTCTGGGAGATGTTGGAGACTAAACTACCAAGTATTGTACTGTGCCTTTATAGAGCAAAATGAATTCTGGTGCACTCCTTTTCTGTGACAACTTCAATGGTGGCCTGTTTATGAAGCTCCTAGTCAGAGTTGTTAGAGGGCTGTCAGTCCTGTGTGTAGCCCATCAGATTAAGTATTCATTCAGTCAGTGTTTATAAAATGCTTAATGGGTGCAAGACATTGTACTAGGCAGTTTAAAGGAAGGGACAGGAGACAGAAACACTGCAGTAGATTTTCATCAAGTGTAAAATAAAAGGACAAATCCATTTCATCTACAAAATCTCCCCTTCTAGCTCTTTACATTCAATTCCATTTAAAGTTGTTGCTCAGGGGCTGCTAGGTGGCACAGTAAATAGAGAACTGGCCCTGGGGTCAGGAGGACCTGAGTTCAAATCTGTCTTCAGACATGCAACACTTACTAGCCATGTAACCTTGGGCAAGTCACTTAACCCCAGTTGCCCTACCTTCCCCCCTCCAAAAAAACTAAATAAATAAACAAATAAATAAAAATTTAAAAAATTAAGTTGTTGCTCAGTTATTTCCTACTCTGCATGGTTCCATTTGGGGTTTTCTTGACAAAGATACTGGAGTTATTTGTCATTTCCTTCTCCAGCTCATTTTACAGATGAGGATACTGAGGCAAACAGGGTTACATGACTTGTCTAGGGCTCCACAGCTAGTGTCTGAGGACAGATTTGAAGTCAAAAGGATGTCTTCCTGACTTCAGGCCACTACTGTATCTACTGTGCCACCTAGCTGCTAATCCATTCAAAGTGACTAGCTATTAGAGGCAATTAGGTGGTACCGTGGATGGAATGCTCGTCCTGAATTCAAATGCAGCCTCAGACACTTCTAGCCTTATGACATTAGGCAAGTCACCTAATCTCTGTTCAACCCAGTTTCCTCAACTGTCAAATGGGTATAATAATAGCACCTATATCTCAGGTTTGTTGTGGGGATTAAATGAGATAATATTTATGAAGTGCTTAGCCCAAGGCCTGGCATGTAGTAGGTGCTTTATAAATGCTAGATAATATTATTACCATTATTATTGTCATAATTAACCCCTGGGGCAGTGCCCTCTTGAACATGGTGCTACCAGAAAACTGGCCTCTAGTTAGTATAGAGTCACCTCCACTCAACATTATAGCCCAGAAGCATCCACCAATCTATTTACTAGCCAGAGAACCCAAGTAGTTCAATGCAAAGATATTTCATGAAATGGCATAGTAAAGAAAATAGCAGTAGAATAGTTAGTTCCCTATGTACCTGGGATCCACCAGCCTATAAATACTCACACCATTAGTGGGAATAGTGGACATGTACACAGACCACGCACCGGGAGGGAATACATGTGACCAGGCCAGGAAAACTGAGGGGGCAATCGAGCTCCAGATGGACACTACAGAGTTGCCAATGTCTTCTGCTGACCTAACCCCAATGCCCTTTCTGGACCTGACCCTGGGCATCATATATGGTGCTTCCCATCTCTCTCTCCCTCCCTTTCCTCTTTCCTGTCTCCCAAACTTCAGTTAGAGTTCTCATCTGAAGTGCTCTCTCTCTTCCATAAGAAAAATGGATCCTGCCAACTCTTTTAGCTGTGCCCTCAGAGCCCAAGTCACACCTCCTTTAGAAAGGTGGGGCCTTCACACACAGTCATCAGACTAGGAAAGAAAACCTCAGCTGCTTTCTCCACATACAGAGTGGGAATCTGTTAGCTTCCAAAATCTTCCTTTCTAGAGGCCAAGGTCTCTGGAACCTAGGAGAGTCAGTCAGCTGAATAGAGTCTATATGAATCTAATTTCTCTTCTCTGAGGCCATACCATGGAATATGCTTAGTTACCATTCCTGACTCTGGTTGATTATGTTGGAGCTCTGGGACCTATTTCCATTCATGTACTAGCCCAATACTGGAAATCCTTGGTATTTTAGCATGAAATAGCAAGCCCTCAGTGGTCGCTTGGTCCTATGCCAGGTACAGGAGAGGAAGGAACTGTATCAGTTAAAAGAAGGGAGAGTTTCTGGCTCTGCTGTTTCTTTCTATTCTCCAGATAGTATATTATAACTGAATCTTCCAGGGAGGGTACAAAAGGGCTGGGCTTTCTCTATCCAAGCAACATGGGAAGCATGCACATATAACTTTTATGGGGGGAAACTGGGAAGGGAAGATGGTTTGAGGGGAACAGGACAACTCAACTAGCCAAGCTTTTGCCTGGGACCCTGGCTGCTTTACCACTGTCGTGTTTGTTATTTCTCATTTTTAGGTGAATGAGTACCTATCTTGAGACAGATGTGTTCAGGCTTGGAGGTGACTTTGCAGAGTTCAGGACTTCTAAAGGTATCATTTGGTTGGAGATGAATGTCAAGAGAAGAGGTATCCCTAGCAACTACTCCAACTTTCTTGGAGAGGACCACTGCTAACAAGAGTTTGGGTCCAAGCCTGTCTGTTTTTTACCAGCAGACTATACTGGGAGTTATCGGAACAGTGCAGAACTAAAGTGAAGTATAAAATATCTTGTTAGCAGTCCTATAAACTGCTTTATGTTCCAATGAGGTTTAAGTATCAGCCTCCCAGAAAATTTATATCAGTAATTAAAAGTTACTGAATTCTATTTTTTAAGTCATTCAGTCAATGTGCACTATGAGTCTTTTATGGTCAGCATACCTCTTTTGTTTATAGGAATAAATTACCTGTTCCATATCCAACTCATCTTGTACATTAAGTACCTTTTTATTTCCCTGTTTTGGAGGAAACTCAGGATATAAGCCTGAATTTAAACTTTAAGTCAAATTGTCCCCAGGGCTCCAGGACAGCTCTCCTACACAAGTATTAAGTTAAATTTAAAGGGCAAGGTCATTTTCTCCCTGCTGATTCTATTCCTGCCTTTATAATATAGCAAAAAGCTTTTCAGGTCTTAAACAACTGTCTTCCTATCTATCTATCTATCTATCTATCTATCTATCTATCTATCTATCTATCTATCTATCT
>NW_027187344.1:10912571-10946883 GCF_028583685.1 Petaurus breviceps papuanus
TCTATCTATCTATCTATCTATCTATCTATCTATCTATCTATCTATCTGTTTGTCTCTCATTGTAGCTAGTATTTATATAGCACTTTAAAGTTTACAAAGCGTTTTACAAACATTATCTCACTGTACCCTCAAAATCCCAGGAGGAGGTAGGTGCTATGATGAAATCGAAGCAGACAGTAGTTAAGTGACTTACACAGTATCACACATCTAATAACTGTCTGAGGCTGGCTTTGCACTCAGATCTTTGTGATTCCTGGTCCAGCATTATACCCACTCTCACACACATATATATGTATACATAACATATAGATATACACATACATACATACATGCATATTCATATACATACATAATAAAATAAAGAATAAGCATTTATTAAATATCTGTTAAATGCAAGACACTGTGCTAAAGACTAAATAGTTTCTATATCAAGGAGTTTATATTCTACTGTATTCCATGTTCTAATGGTTTATGATTCTGAGCCATATTCCAGTCTCCTCCTCCAACACCTCCATGAAGGAGTTTACTAGGAGAGAAATGAAAGATCACTCACAGGATATGAATATTATACAAGTGGTACCAATAGTTCAGGTGATATAGGCACTCAAATGAACAAAAGATCATTTTTGGTTAAGGTTATCCTGGAAAGCTTCCAGGAAGAGGTAACATTTAGGGGAAGGATGTGTAGGATTTGGGTAGATGGAGAAAGAGGTAGGACAGTGTAAGCAAAGGGCACAACTTGAGCAAAGGCAAGCAGGCAGAAAAAAGTAAGACAAATTAAAGGGAAAGGGAAGTGACCCCTAGCTTGAGGCTCCTGAAAGGGTTGTAATGGGAATGTAAATTTTGAAGATCTTCCCTGCCCCTAGGCTAAAGTGCACCTGGAGCCTGGGGTGGGAGGCTTGTTTTTCAGTAGATACTTTTTGATTAGCCAGTGGGTCAATAAGATTGTTACATTCTCTGAGCCAGGAGAAGGTTATGTAAGCCCTGGTGTAGCTTTGTTTTGGGGCTCACTTTGAGAAGTGTTCTGTGATTTGATCAGATGAAACTCTGGGAAGCCCTTGTCCAGGGCCCCCCGGCTTTGAAACCCAGATATTGATTTGGTATGGATGTAATGGTTGGACAGTTCGGAAACTGTCTACTTGACCTGTTTCTCTGTCTTGATAATTCTGTCTGTGTATTCTGAAGTTCGGAGTGCTGACCTTTTTCCCCTGAACTAGGTAAAGGATACATATTAAAGTAAGCTTGTTAACCCATTTTGAGTTGCTTTCCTTTATCAAAGTAGATCCAAGAAACTGTGTTGGCAGCAACCCCTGGGGATGCTTGGGGGACTTGCTGCTACAAGGGTCGAGAGGTTGGAAGTCAGGCTGGGGTTGGACTATGGAGGGCTTTGACTGGCAGGCTACTGATGCTGAATCAGTGGTTTTCTGGGCAAATACTACACACCAGGACTTGATTTTTTGTTTTGTTGATTGTCTACACTTAAGAAACTGATGAAGAAAATGTGAATAATGGAAATGAAACTTAAAAGTTTGTCCATGGATGGAGAGCTAGCTGTTAAAGATACCCCTGGTTAAGATTCCATACATCTAAACTGCAGTGAAATGTCTAAACTGAAAAATGACTGCAAAGAGGAACCAAGATCTGGGCAGCAGAAGGAGAAGAATCTGGGACGTAGGAGGAAGGGAGTTCCTTTCTGCCTGGTATCTGGATCAAATTCTGAAAGCCAGAAATATGCCTGTTCCAAAAGACCACTAATAATACCTGCCTCTAACTACCATAGCAGAATTGCTGTGGCACTAAGGGCTAACTGAAGTTCTGAGACTGTTTAAAGGGAAAAGGTTCTTTGAAAGGAAAGGTCAAGATTGGTCTGGTAAATGTTTAATAACCAGTTCACTGGGGGAAGGGGGCAGGGAATGTATCACTGACACACTTTTAAGATGAATCAGCACTCTTAACATCTTCTCCATCACTTTTATAAGTCTAAACAATCAACAAAACAATCAATCAAACCCTAATTTGTAGAGTTTGCCAATTTTCAAGGTGTAAATGGTCACACTGAAAAGTTAACAATGGCTCTCACTAGCAAGTACTAGCTGGCTCCAGCATACCCTTAACAATGTACTATATTATTGTTTTTATAATAAGAATAATGTAATAACCATCAATGGAAGATGGAAAGCAGACCTAAAAGAACCTGCTTAGATTTTTGAGCCTGGTTGAAACATCCATCCTTAGACTAGCAAGGCTAATCTTTTCTTCAAAGATCAGAGTTAGGGTCTCAGCCCTGGTCAAAACTAGGAATCATTATGGGGAAATAGTGGCCAAAGCACCCAATTAGAAGTCAATCATGCTGGGTCCTAGTTATGGCTCTACCCATCAACTCACCAGTTGGTTGACCCTTGCCATTTGTGTGGCCTTTGGCATTTCTTCTAAACCCACCTGTCTTCCAGCACTTCCTCATCTACAAGTAAGTCACTCACTCATGTTTAAAAATCTCAGAACAATCCTTCACTACCTTTGCACCAACCCCCATATCCAATCAGTTGCTAAGTAGTTTCGATTCTACCTCCACATTTTTCTCCCATGGGTCTCTATCCCTCTACTCACATATCCACCCCTTTGGTTCAAATTTTCACCTCATCTCTTGCAATAAGTTTCCTAATTGGTGTCCTTGCTTCCAGGCTCTCCCTTCCCCAATCCATTCTCCACACAGCTGCCAAGGTGATATTCCTAAAGCAAATAGAGTAGGTGTTCCTACCTTGCCTTTGTTTCATATCTGGACATCTGAGCCCCCTGGTAGTTTCCAAAAAGGAGGTCAGAATTTGTGAGATACTGGGAAAACTGGAAGGCTCCAAGCTTGTTCTCTTACAATAGGCAACACACAAAATACAATTTCTGATATTTGGTGCTTAACAAAGTCCTTAACAATCAGGCTCCAGGCTACCTGGCCAGTTTTATTGCTCATTATTTCACTTAACTCACATTCCAGACAAATTTGCCATTGCTCCATGCAACATTTCATCTCCAATCTCCATGCCTTTGCATACAACCTGGAATACATTCCCTCCTCCTCTCTGCCTCTTAAAACCCCTCTCTTACAAGAGGCATTTTTCAGTAGAAAAGTGGCCAAGTTGTAACAATGCCACCCCATCCACCCCATTGAAGGGGTGGAACCCTAGAGGGTGACTACTATCTTTGGTTCTAGGGCTAACCCTGTGGGTGTCTTCACCTACTCCCTTAGCTTCTGAGCTCTGACTACTGTGTTTCTGACTCAGTTAGTTCTTGGCATTTACTCAAATTGCACAGTTAGAAAAATTGTTCAGTTCTAAGGTTTGTTATCTTCTAAGCTGGAGATAGGAGCAGGAGTTTGTTTTTTTTTTTTAACAATTTTTTCATGTACAGGGCTGGGTTCCTTCAGTGAGAGACCTCACCCTAATTGATGGTAAGTATCCAGTACATTTGCCAAATCTTCATCTCTGCAGGATAGGACATAACCAGACAATAACCTGTGGGTGTATGAAAATAACTAGAGGAAAATTATTTAAGTAGTCTATGCCCTGGATACATACAATCTCTCTCAGGGGGAGTCTCTCAGGGAGGGCCTGGCCTATTCATATGCAACTGAGGCTAGGAAGGGTTCCAACACAACTTAAAGGACTTCACTCTTACATCTCACTGGGACAATTAACCTTTTTGTCTCATGTAGTTTCCATTCCTGATTTCTTGAAATATAGCTCTGAAAAATCAGGCTTCCATAAAACCCATTGGGACTCAAATGGAGTTACTTGACTATGCCTTTAAACCCAAATCACTCTGGTTCTCACTGATTGGCCCATAATAGGGCCCAGTCCAAGCCTCATTCACTACTTGTTTAGGTTCTGAGGGCTCTGAGTGTGTATAAATAGCAATTGTTAACTCTGAGGGTCTTCCTCTCCCAGATTCAGTCTTTTGTGAAGGAAAACTAGACCATTCTTGCTTTAATTCCTACCTAGTTTCCAATTACTGAACAGGTGTTGTCTCAGACAAACTGAGACCTGGGAAAGACTTTAGCTTAAAAAGGCCAATGTCTCCTACTGTATCTGGGGCCATCTCTAATCATCCTGATTTGGCTTGCCACTGGACTCTGATGACTCTGGAGGAGAGAGTGAGGGTAATGACTTTGCACAGCCCTGCTTCACTTAAATATAATTCACTTCAAGACATCACCCTCCTGATGTCTTTGGTCCTCTTCAAGAGTGAAGGATGAACAGCAATCTTACATTTCCCTGTCTCTGTCCTTTGTGCTTAACACCTTCAACTTTGCTGAAGTCTAAAAGAAAAGAAGGAAACAAGCATTTATTATTCAGACACTGTATAAACATTATCTCACCTGATCCCCACAACAATCTTTGGAGTCAGGTGCTACTATGATCCTCATTTTATAGTTGAGGAAACTAGAGCATTTAGAGGGTAGGTGACTTGCCAGTGACTGAAAAGTTAGGAAGTGTCTTAGGCTGGATTTCAACTCAGGTCTTTCTGACTCCAGGCCCAAAACTCTAGTCATATCACCACTGAGCTACCAAAATGCATCCATCCTTACAAAAAGAAACGAATAGGTCATTTTAAAATGAAGAAATGCCAGCTATCAACAAGCTTAATAAAGAATGCTCCAAATCATGATTAGTAAGAAAAATCCAAATGAAAACAACTGAAGTTTCACCTCACAACCAACAGATTGGCAAAGATGACAAAATGAAAAAATGATAACTACTCAAAAGACTGTAGGAGGAAAAACATATTAATATACTGTTGGTGAAACTGTGAATTGGTCAAACTAGTCTGGAAAATAATTTGGAACTGTTTTCTCAAAGTCACTAACCTACTAAACATACTCTTTGACCCAGAGATATCACTGCTGAACATAAAAGCTCCAAAGAAGTCAAAGACAGAAGGAAAAGACCCTTGTCTACAAAAAATATTTATAGCAGAACAGATTTGAACTTGACTCCAAGGATAATGCTCTATTTACTATACTCAATCAATGACTGAACAATTTATGGTATATGAATGGTATGGAATATTACTATACCATAAGAAGTGATAGATAAATTTGGGAAGATTTGTATGAATTGATGTAGAGAGAAATGAGCTGAACCATTTATATAATGATCATCAAAATGTAAAGGAAGACTGCTTTGAAAGATTTTATAACCATAATCAATATAGTGATGAAGGATGACTTCCAAAGCATGAAGATGAAGTATGCCTCTAGTCCTTGTCAGAGAGGTGATGGATTAGAGATGCAGAATGACAGTTTTTCAGAAATGACCACTATGTCCATTTGTGGTCATATGATCAGAGACTTAGAACTGAGAGGGACTTTAGAGGCCAATGAGTCCTTATTTTACAGAAAGTATCTGAGACCAGATTTGAATCTCACTCCAAAGATAAGGCTCTCTCACAGTACTCAATCAACAAATATTCATTGTGCTAAGTTCTGGGATACAAAAAGTGGCAAAAGGTAGTCCCTGCTCTCAAGGAGCTTACAATCTAATGGTAGAGGCAACATGCAAACAAATAGATACAAAGCTAACTATACAGGATAAATAAGAAATAATTAACAGAAGGGAGGCACTGGAATTAAGAAAGGTTGGGGAAAACTGCTTGTAGAAGATAAGGTTTTCGGTGAGGCTAGGTGGTACAGTGAATAGGGTACCAGCCCTAGAGGAAATAGGAAACCACTAGAGTTTATTGAGTGGCGTGTGTGTGTGTGTGTGTGTGTGTGTGTGTGTGTGACATGATCAAACCTGTGCTTTAGGAATCTCTTTAGTGGCTGAATGGAGGATGAATTGGAGTGGAAAGAGATTTGAGATAAGCAGACCCACCTGCAGACTAGTTCAATGATCCAGGTGTGATGTGATGGGATGCCTACACTAGAGTTGGTGGCAGTATCAGAGGAGAGAAGAGGGTTTGTCTGAGAGACACTGTCAAGGTGAAATTGACAAGCCTTGGGGACAGCTTGGATATGAGGGAGGGGGATGAGAATGAGGAATCCAGGATGACTCCTAGGTGATGACCCTGAGGGAATGGGAGGATGGTTTTTCCCTCTATTGTAACAGGGAAGGTAGAAGGAACAGAGGGTTTGGACATACTGAGTTTAAGATGCCTACTGGACATCCAGTTCAAGATGTCTGAAATGCAGTTGGAGATGGAATATTGGACCTCAGCAGAGAATTTGGGGCAGATTGAAATAGATTTGAGAATCATTAGCTTGAGTGATCATTACTCAAAATTAATAAATAATCACCATTTCCAATCACAGAAATGATAATTAAATCCATAGAAGCTGATGAGATCATCAAATGAAGCAGTATAGAAGGAGAAGAGAAAAGGGCCCAGGACAGAGCACTGTGAGACCTTTACAGTTACAAGGCGTGATCTGGAGAAGGATCCAGCAAAGGAAAATGAGGAATGGTTAGATGGGTAGGAGGAAGGCTATTTGATTTTACTTATTGGATAGTGATAGAGATCCAAAAAAAAAAGAAGTCAGGGGAGAGAAGAAGAAGAGGAGGAGGAGAAAGAGAAGAAGAAGACCATAGAAACTAGTATAGGGGCGACTAGGTGGTACAGTGTATAGAGCACAAGCCCTGGAGTCAGGAGGACCTGGGTTCGGAACTGGCCTCAGACACTTAACACAAAAACTAGCTGTGTGACCCTGGGCAAGTCACTTAAACCCAATTGCCTCCCCCCTCCCCTCCCCAAAAAAAGAAACTTGTATAAATGTGACTATTTTGTTTTTACTGTGTAACATTTAACATTTTTTTTTTTTTAAAGCAATCGGGGTTAAGTAACTTGCTCAAGGTTACACGGCCAGTTATTTCTGGGTGTGGTGCTGAGTGTCTGAGCCCGGGATTTGATCCAGGTCATCCCAACACTGGTGCTCTTACTTGCTAAGCCACCTGGCTGCCCCTAAGCAATTGGGGTTAAGTAACTTGCTCAAGGTTACACGGCCAGGTGTTTCTGGGTGGGTGCTAAGTGTCTGAGCCTGGGATTGGATCTCCAGGTCTTCTCAACACTGGAGCCGGTGTTCTTACTCGCTGTGCTACCTGGCCTCCCCTAACATATATTTTTTATAAAAGGGAAGCACTCTCCTCTGACTTGTGAGTTCTTGCCTAGGACCACAATTTCAGGAATTGTTCAGGCTATTCATGCTCACTTCTTTTTTTTTTTTTAGAGGGGAAGTCAGGGGATTTGGGGTTAAGTGACTTGCCCAAGGTCACACAGCTAGTAAGTGTCAAGTATCTGAGGCCACATTTGAACTTTGGTCTTTCTGATTACATGGCTGATGCTCTATTCACTGTGTCACCTAGCTGCCCCCTTGCTCACTTCTTTTTCAGCTTGCCTCTTGACTCTCTAGATTTTTATCCTTCCTTCCCCTTCCTCCTAGCTTTTTCCAAAGCTTAACTCTAGAGCTCTCTCACACCATATGTAAGGGCAGTCTTTGTCTGTCTTTCATTCCTAGATTAGTACAAGTACTTTTTCGGAATAAATCAAACAGAGTTAAGTGTGAACAAGTTCTATATATCTCCTTGAATCAATCAAAGCATTGTATGAGATACTGGGCCTAGTACACTGACCTACACATAGTCTGGGTTTAATAAATGTCTGTTGTTAGTGATGATGATAATCCAGTTCAAGAAACCTTTATTAAGTGTCTACTATGTGTAGAATACCTTGCTAGGCACTAAGTAAAATATAAAGATAAGATAATACATGGTTTCTGCCTTCAAAGAATTCATAGTCTAGTAAAGAGAATAACATTAGCACTGTTTTCCCTCCATACACAGGTACATGGGTCCCCATACATGGGTCAGTGTCTACTCAAAACCATAAATAACAATATAATAGCTAGCATTTTATATATCACTTACTATGTGCCAGGGACTGTGCTAAGTGCTTTAAAATTAGTACCTCATTTGATCTTTACAACAACCTGGGAGATAGGTGCTATTGTTATATCCATTTTATAGACAAGGAAACTGAGGTACAGAGTTTAAGAGACTTGACCAAGTTCACACCATTAGTAAGTGTGTTTGAGGCTGGATTTCAACTCAGGTCTTTCTGATTCCATGCCAGTTAGGCCTGGCATTCCTAGCTGCCCCATCTATGTATCACTTTAAGGTTTATAAAGCAATTTATATATGTTAACTCATTAACAAGCACTCACATATAGGTTTACTTTTTTTTTTTTTTTTTTTTGCCTTTTGGAGGGCAATTGGGGTTAAGTAACTTGCACAAGGTTACATGGCTAGTTTTTTTGTGTGTGTTAAGTGTCTGAGGCTGGAACCAAATTCGGGTCCTCCTGACTCCCGGCTGGCGATTTACTCACTGAGCCACGTAGCCGCCCTATATAGGTTTACTTTTATTAGGTCAACCAGAGGACACATTGGTGAAATGTCTAGCCCATGAAACAAACAGGAAAGCAAAATAAATAACAAGAAAAATATCCTCCCATATGAGCAGGAGAGATCACATGTGAGAAACATATGAGATCACAGACCATATAGATGACTGAGGCAAACTAAGTTTCCTTCCTATGTCAGAGAAGCCCTCAGGAATTTAAAAACCTATCTCTTTGGATGTCCCCAATCCACCCCTTTGTGGAAATAGAAGGTCCACAGATATTACACATTGCAGATGTTTTAAGATTTTTTTTTCTTTTTGGACTGGGGAAGGTGGGGCAATTGGGGTTAAGTGACTTGCCTGAGTCACATCCCTAGTAAGTGTTAAGTATCAGAGGCTGGATTTGAACTCAGGTCCTCCTGACTCCAGGGCTGGTGCTCTGTTCATTGTGCCACCTAGATACCCCCAAGATTTTTTCAATGTATTCATCAGTTGTGCTGACTTTTTTTCCTCTTTTTCTTTTGTTCTTTAAAAATATGGGATGACTCTCTGGGAAGGGAGAGGAGAGATAGATACTGGGGATGACTATAATGATGTAAAAAAAAGAAACCAATAAAAACTCACTTAAAAATAAAATTTATCTCTTTGAATTCCTCTTTTGGGGATGAGATGGAGTAGGAAGGAGGCAGACTCAGTCTCCACAGTCATTCGACTTAAAGTGAAGAAAAGTTTTTCTACTTTTTTTTCTACTCTTACAATGCCCAAGGTGATCTATCCAAATTACAGGGATTAGGTATTATTCCAAATATCTACAAGTCTCTACAGTGAACTTCTATTACACACCAGACACATCAGCCTAGATCACTGATGCCCTAGGTAAGACTCATAAGGATTGGGCTTATTGGCCAGTTGTCTGATATACTACACTAATTTAACATTTTCCATTTCTATAGTGCTTTAAGGTTTACAAAGTACTTTTCTCACAACTTTATGATGTGAGTACTTCAAGCAGTATTCTACTTTATAGATCATGACACTGAGGCTCACCTTTACCTGGCTAATGAATGTCAACAAAGTTAGCGCTTATTTACACATTTAGCTCTTTAAATTTTTCCAAGTGCTCTTTCGTCTATTATGCTATTTAATCTTCATAACAAGTCCATAAGCTAGGCAATCTAGCTCAGTTTTTTTACCTGTAAAAATGGGTAGGATCATGGGATTTAGACCTGGAAGGAACCTTGGAGATAGATCACCTAGTTTAAAAATTTTTTGTTTTACAAATAAACTTGTGATCTCCTGCAGAACTTCATTTCAAAAGTGAACAGCTTGAATTGTTTTACCTCCTGTCTCTTCCTACCACATAATATTTATTCATTCATTCAACCAGTATTTATTAATCAACTACTGTTTGCCAAACAACTGAACTAGGCCTGAAGGGTAAGAAAAACAAAGAGAAAGCATTTCTGTTCTTTAACAAAATAAAAAAAAAACACTCCTACATAAAACTAAACACAAAATACACTACAAAGAGATACAAAGTAATTTCAGGGGACACTAACTGATGGTGGGAGGAGGGAATCTGAGAGAGCTGCGGCATGAGGTAGTCCTAGAGTTAAGCTTTGGAAAAAGCTAGGGATTCTTAAAGGTAAAAAGAAGGGGGGAATCCATTCCAGGCATAGGGGAACAACAGCCTGCCCAAAGAAAGGCACAGAGACCGAAGAGACAGCATCACATTTTCCGAGTCAGCAAGTTAGCAAATAGATCAGTTTGGCTGGAAAATACAGTGAGTGACCATGAATGATGTTCCAATATTGAGTATTAAGCCGACATGATTTTCCCTTAGAAAAGGCCTTCCGGGGGGGATTCCTATTGAGATGTGTGTCAGAGACAGACAGACAGACAGAAAGACAGGGAGAGACAGAGAGGCACAGGGAGAGACAGAGAGACAAAGTGACAGAGACACACAGAGACAGACTTTGTGTGTATTTGTGTGAGACAAAGCCTGTGTTTATGTGTGTATGAAAGAGACTGACAGAGAGACTTTATGTGTGTGTATGTGTTCGTGCACTCTTGCGACAGCAAGAGAGACAGGGAGGGAGAGACAGATTCAGTGCATCCATGTTCGTGGGACAGCCAAAGAAACAGACAGAAACAAAGAAACTCAGACTCAGAGAGATAGAGAAGCAGCGACAGAGAGAGAGATTCTATGTATGTGTCAGTGTGACAATCAGAAAATCAGACAAAGAGACAGAGACAGTGTGAGTGTGCGCGTGCGTGTGTGTGACAGCCAGAGAGAGACAGACACAGAAACAGAGAAAGTGACAAACACATTCTGGTGAGTGCGTGTGACAGAGAGACAGTCAGACAAAGAGAGAGATGGAGACAGGGACGGAGAAGCAGAACAGAGAGACACAAACTCTGTATGTGTATGTGTGTGCGTGTGCGTGTGATAACCAGAGAAAAAGACAGAGAGACAAGAGACGGACACTCAAACTGACACAGAAGTCTGTGCTTGCGCGTGCGCGCGGGGCGGGGGCGGGGGCGGGAAGCGGGAGGGGGGGGGGTTAGTCGTCCGAATGCGCTTCTCGCTCCGCCACCTGACCGCGGCAGGTCACCGGGCGGGGCGGGGCGGGGCCAAGCGGCCTTTGACTGGGGCCCTACCTCCTCCCTAGTCAGACCGTGGCCATCTGCCCCAGGTACCGAGAACTCTCTGGGAAAGCGGAACGAGCCGCCTGTGGCCATCTGCTGCTTTCCCTCCGCCATTTACTCCTCCTCCCCCTTCTCTCCCACCTCCCGGGAGCAGATGGCTCCTGCCTCCCCCTTCCCTAAGGCAAATTAAGGAGGTGGGGTGAGGGGAGTGGGGGAGGCGAGCTTCCAGAGATATCTGGAGAGTCAGTGGATCGGAGATCAGAGAATTTGGGGTCGCAGACTTACTTAATTTCATTTCGCACCCCCTCCCCCCCCGCCCCGCTCCCGGAGTATGCAGGAAAAGCCTCCCGGAGCCGGGGAGGTAGGTGAGGTGGCCGCCTCCTCACACCCTCTCCCCGTGAGCTCTCGAGAGGGACCAGGGAGAGAAGGAGGGGGAGGGGAAGGGGAGGGTCCGCGGCGGCCATGGGACCTCAGGGCCTAGCTAAGGAGCTGCCCCCTCCCCTTCCCCCGCCCACTCCGCCTCTTCCCCCCCCCCCCCCGCCAGTGGCCGATTGTACCTTGGGGAGGGGGAGAGAAAGGAAGGGGAGTAGGGGACCTGGGATCCCAGGGCAAAGAAGGACCGGGACCGGGCTAGACGGAGACCCAGCAGTCCGGGCCCGGAGCGGGGAAGTTGTCCGGGCCGGTGTGTTCCTTAGGAAGGACGGAGGTTGGGGGGGCGGGGGCGGAATGAGGGAGGGGTTCAGTTGGAGTTCGGGTTTTTGGGGCTGCTCGCCTCATGGAGCTTGCCCTTCTCCACTCTTTTTTGTGCCTTTGCGGGAGAGAAGGATGCTTCAGGAAGCAGATCGGACCTTGGGGGTGGGGCAAGGAGCCTTTTGGAGGGGTGCGGGTGGGAGGGCGGGGATGAATTTGTAGGGACTGGGTATGGGGGCTCGTAGGGTGGAGTTGGGATTTGGGGAAGTTGAGGCTGGGGTGCTGGGGTTCTAGAATCGGGAGAATTTGGAAGAATAGGTGTGGGGAGCTTGAGAAGGGGGTTGTGAAGAACTTACGAGGGGTTTCTGAGAGGGGGATAGGGATTAGGGAATGGGGGTGTACTTTTGGGGTAGGGTTAGGGTGGACACTGTAGTCCTTCTCGCTTGCTCCCCTGCTTCTGATGCTCCCCCTTCCCTTCCAGCACACAGCGATGTTCAGCCAGCAGCACCAGTTTCAGCAGCAGCTGCTGCAGATCCAACAGCTCATCCAGCAACAGCAGCAGCAGCATCCGCCGCCGCCCTCCGCAGGCCGGTGAGCGCCACCACTCGAGGCTGGGGATGTCCAGCTTGCCCGGGCCCGAGGGGGCGGGGCTAGCCCGGAAAACCCCAGACCCACCTGGTCCTGTACTCACTCACCTTCCAGGGGTTGAGGCTTGTTCCTGGTCTAATGGGGTTAGTGGCTCAATGGTTAAGTGGCTCAAGATTCTCAGCCTGTTTATGGAAGCCCCAGGATTTTATTCTTGTGTTAGGAACCTAGGTCCAGTCACTTGTGCCTTAAACACCCCCCCCACACACACACACACAAGCACCTTCTGCTGGTTCAGCACCCCAAGTTTCTCTAGTCCTCCCACCTAGCCTAGTACTAACCTCCCTGGTCTAAATATCCCAAGGCCAAAGTTTTCATCTCTACTCCGACTGACTCCCCATTCAGCCCTTCCTCAAAGATCTTAGTTTAATTGGACAGACTGCTCAGAGCCACTGACCTTTTTGTTGTTTGGGGGGTGGCCTTGTATGGGCCTTTTTCTGCAGGGAATGGGAAAATCTACATTCCTAGTCCCAAATTGGTTCTTGGACTTCCACCCTAACCTTTCTGTTGCTATTCCAAAGGTATTGGGCTCTTTTGCCCTGCTTTTTTTTCTGCTAGGTTGAAGGGAGGAGCTACTTAAAAGTCCCTGGGAAGAGAAGGGATAGTCTGTTTTTTGAGGATCACCACAGGAATCTTCTCCTATTCTCTCCCCTCCTTGTACACAGGGGACTGTCCCCACAGCAGCAGCAGATCTTGAACCTCCGAGCCACAGGTCAGGCCTCCCTTCTCAACTCGAATCCCATGCTGCAGAGAGCCCTGCTGATGCAACACATGCAAGGTACAGACCCTACTGCCCAGTCCCAGCCCCTCTTATAGATCCATGTGAATGTTGCTCTGTTCTCAGTAGAGCCTCAATTCCAGGCAAAATTCAAGGTCCCCACATTTTATGACTGTCAAGGAATTTTCTTAAAATATAGCTAGTTGCTACATTTCCAGGCTGCCAGGAGCTAGAGAGGAAACAGTCCACTTCTTGCCCATCCTTTCTCTACTGAAATAATTCTTAGAACCTAAGAGAAGACGGGGAATTCTTTTTGTCTATGTGGAAACTGGAGTTGTAAGCCAAGGAAAGGAGCTAGGGTATTGCTGCCTGATGACAGGATTAAAGAATTGTAAAAAGCTCAAATCCCTCAGTCAAGTGTTATTTAATGGGAGTGACTTTAAGAAAGCATTTTGTTTTACAAAGTCATTGTTGAGCTGAATATTTTGCTACCAGATTCCCAAAGCTTTGGCTCTGTGGGTAAATCTGGAGGGTTACTTTGTATTGTTAGTTTAATTTAAGGGATTGATTAGTGAGATTGAAAATAATTTCCTGTGTATTGTGAAAACTTCAAGTTGCTGCTGGGCCTTAAGGGAAGATTGTTTCTTTTTCTCTGGAGGGACTGAGAAGGATAGGAAATACTCTCTGCCTTTGAGGGACAGACAATTTAGTTGGGGTCACACCCCATGTATACAAAAAAGATATCCTGCCTTGTATTATTGTTAAATGTCTAATGAGTGCCACAGGCAGGAATGAACAAAGAGCATTTCTTAAGCATTTACTATGTGCCAAGCTCTCGGGATACAAATAAATACTGAAGGGAAGGCCATCCCAGCCCTCTCTGAGCTAAATTCTAATAGGAGGAGCCTACACTAATAGGGGAATATTGGCAAGGGATCGACATTTAGGTCTGGAAAGTTACTGGGAAGGGGGAATTAAGCCATAGATTGACACACCCATTCTGGGAGATAGATGGTTGATTTGATTATGGCTCCATACTGGTAATAGGAGGTCCTAAGCCTGACGACCTAAGGGAAGAGTTAACTGAGGAATCCAGTAAAGCTTGGCTTTAACCAAGCTTAGAGATCAAGATTGACTGAGGCCACCACCAATAGGGGTAGAGGTGTGAAGGATAGGAAGGATGAGCTTAGAGATCCATTGGCATGGTACTGACTGTAAGTGCTATGGTATAGCATGGTTTGGGATCCAGTACTATTACTAACATTGTGGCCAAGAGCCAGTCAAGGCAAAAATGATTAAGAATCTTTTAGTTAATTTATCTATAAAATGGAGACAGTAATACTTGTAATGCCCCCTCGGGATTAAATAAGATAATATATGTAAAGCATTTCTTGAACCTTTGAGTTGTTTTTATGCTTCAAGAGATGGAGAAATTTTTTTTTAAACTTTTAGGAGTGGAAGGGTAGGGAGAGAGGGGTCTTTCTGGAAATTCTTCAGGGAAAGGATGGAACTTAAACTTGGTCTTAAAGGACAGGAAGAGATAATGAGAGAAGAGGAGAGAGGGTGTTTTAGGTGGGGGTGGGGTGGTATCATGAATGTGTATGATTAGAGGTATCTAAGTATTATAGTGGATAGAACTCTGGACCTGGAGTCAGGAAGACTTGAGTCTAAATCTGACCTCAGATTCTTATTAGCTGTGTGACCTTGGGCAAGTCACTTAACCTTTGTCTCATTTTCCTCACCTGTAAAATGCAAATAATAACAGTACCTACCTCTCAGAGTCATTGAGGGGATCAATGAGGTAATATTCCTAAAGTACTTGACACATAGTAAGCATTTAATAAAAGTTTCCTTTCTTCCTATCTTCTGTTAGGAGATCAGTGTCAAATTTTTTCTTCATTCTTTTGTACTCTTGGTTTATCATAGTGTTAAGAGTTCTAAAGTCTTTCAAAATTGTTTAACTATTAGTTTCCAGTGTTTAGCTACAAAAAGAGCTAACATATTTTTGTACCCATAGGACCCTTTCCTCTTCTTTGATCTTGTTGTGGTATGGATCTGGTAGTGGCACTGCTGAGTCAAAAGGTGGGCACGGTTTAGTAATTTTAGGGGAATAGTTCCAAATTGCTTTCCAGAATGGCTAGACCAATTCATAGTTCCTGAAACAGTATATAAATGTGCTTGTTTTCCCTTCAACATTTGTCATTTTCCTTTTTGACTTTGCCAGTCTTATGGGTGCCAGGTGGAACCTGAGAGCTGCTTTACTCTCATTTTTAGTAATATGGAGCATTTTTTCATATGGCTATAGATAGCTTGGATTTCTTTCTTTGAGAGATGCTTCTTCATATGTTTTGACCACTTATCAATTGGGGAATGACTCTTAGTCTTATAAATTTGAATCAGTTTCTTCTGTAACTTGGGAATGAGAGAATCATTATTCAGATAAACTTATAAAGATTTCCCTTCTAATCTTGGCTATATTGGATTGTGCAAAAAGCTTTTTAAATTTTATGTAATTAAAATTGTTAATTTTTATCTTTTGTAATTCTCTCTACCCTTGTTTGGTCATGAACTCCTCCTCTATCCATAGATCCAAGTAATTTCTTCCTTGTTCCTCTAATTTACCTCCAAATTAGTAATGACCTTTAACCTGGGGTTCTCACAAAACATTTAGCTTTTTACTTCTCTCATGTATTTCTTATATACTATTTGGTATTTTATGTATCTGTGTATGCCTCATACTCCCCTACTAGGTAAGACCTAGTCTTATCTAAACTTTGTATATCCCCAGCACTAGCGCAGTTCTCTGTATCAACAGCATTTATTATTATCACAACTATGTACCAAGTATTGGGGATAAAAAGACAAAAAAGAAATAAACCCTGTCCTCAAGGAATTTACGTTCTATAAAGGGAGACATGTATGTACAAACTAAATGTAAGGTAATTTTGATTAGGGGAGGGCAGTAGCTGCCAAGGTAGATCAAAGTTTTCATGTAAAATAGGGGTTTTTACTCTTTTTGTGTGTGTTACGTCAAGGATTCTCTTTGGCAGTCTGATAAAACCTGTGGTCCCCTTCTCAAAAGTATTTTTAAATGCATACCGTAAAATGCATCAGATTACAAAGGAAACTAATTATATCGAAGTACACATCTTAAAATATTTAATAAACAAATTCAAGGATCCCAAGTGAAGTACTCTGGATGTAGGAGGGTTACTTTGAGATTTGAAATTTGAAAGAAGAGATTCTAAGGGACAGGGGTGAGAAAGTAATGCATTCCAGCAGGGAAAAGGCATGGAGGTGGGAAATGAAGTGTTTTGTGTGAGGAACAAGACCAGTTTGGATGAATTATAGAGGTGCTTAATAAGATATTGTTCAGTTGCTGAAGGCACAGTTCCTGCCTTCAAAGGATTTATAAACAAAAGGCCTTTGGCAAGCAGTATCCCCCACTATGTTACCATTGGGGAGCTCCTTTTTGGTGGAGTTGGCCATACTTCATTGCACTCTCAGCTGTGCTTGTCACTTTCAGGGCTCTGGGTTTTGCTACTGTCCTCTATAGAGGAGCTACCCCATATACCTCTCTACATGCCCCAGCTTTCCAGTGTCTTCCCTAAGGGAATGTAAGCTCCTTGAAGGCAGGGACTATCTTTTTTTTTTGTCTATATTTGTATCCCTCATTCTTAGCACAGGGCCTGGAACAGTAAGCCCTTAATAAATGCTTATTGTCTACCTGCCAATAAGCATTTATATAAAGCTTACTGTGTGCCAGGCACTTTATGAAGCACAGGGGATATAAAAGCAAAAAGGAAACTGTTGGTATTGAAAAGTAAATACAAAATTGATAAAAAGAATTTCAAGGGCATGGGGAAAAGTAGGGCAATCAGGAAAGAGCTCCTGGAAGAGGTGGGGGGATGAGCATTTGAGCCTTGAGGGAAGCTAAGTATTCTTTTAAAATTTTATTTATTTATTTATTTATTTTTAGTTTTCAACACTCATTTCCATAAGCTTTTGGGTTTAATTTTTTTCCCCACTCTCCCCTCTCCCCTCCCCAAGATGGCATGCAGTCTGATTATAGGCTTTACATATATACTCATATTAAACATTTTTACATTAGTCATGTTGTATAGAAGAATTAAGACCAATGGGGAACCATGATAAAGAAGAAACAAAACGAAACAATGACAAAAAGAGAGAGCAAATAGTATACTTCGATGTGCATTCAGACTCCATAATTCTGTCTCTGGATGTGGATAGCATTTTCCATCATGAGTCTTTTGGAGTTGTCTTAGATCCTGTTATTGCTGAGAAGAGCCAAATCTATGAAAGTTAGTCATTGAACAATGTGGCTGTGCTCTCGTGGTTCTGCTCACTTCACTCAGTATCAGTTCATATAAATCTTTCCAGGTTTTTCTGAAGTCTGCTTGCTCATTATTTCTTTTAGCACAATAGTATTCCATTATATTCATATACTAGAACTTGTTCAGCCATTCCTCAATTGATGGGCATCCCCTCAGTGTCCCAATTCTTTGCTACCACAAAAAGAGTTGCTATAAATATTTTTGTACATGTGGGTCCTTTTCCCTTTTTTTCTGATCTCTTTGGGATATAGTCCTAGGAGTGATATTGCTGGATCAAAGGGTATGCACAACTTTGTAGCCCTTTGGGCATAGTTCCAAATTGCTCTCTAGAATGGTTGGATCAGTTCACAACTCCACCAACAATGCATTAGTGTTCCAGCTTTCCACATCTTTTCAAACATCATTTTCCTGTTTTGTTATGTTAGCCATTCTAATAGGTGTGATGTGGTAACTAAGTTGTTTTGATTTGTAAATCATTCAGAAGTGATTTAGAGCATTTTTTCATATGGCTATAGATAGCTGAGGATCAGAGACACTGGTTGTAAAAATTGTTTCCCAGTTTTCTGCTTCCCTTCTAATCTTGGTTGCATTGGCTTTGTTTGTGTAAAACTTTAAATATCCATTTTGCATTTTGTAACAATCTATCTCTTGTTTGGTCATAAATTCTTCCCTTCTCCACAGATCTGACAGGTAAACTATTCCTTGTTCTCCGAGTTGACTTGTAGTATCAGCCTTTATATCTAAATCATGTACCCATTTTGACTTTATCTTGGTATGGGGTGTAAGATGTTGGTCTGTGACTAGTTTCTGCCATCCAATTTTCCAGTTTTCCCAGAAGTTTTTATTAAATAGTGAGTTCTGAAGCTAAGAATTCTAAAAGGAGGAAATGAGCTATACCAATCTTGGCATGGGGGATAGCCATGCAGAGGCAGGGAGCCAGGAGATGGAGCGGCAGTTTAGTGGGCAGTGAGATTTACTAAAATGTAAAATGTATAAAAGGAAGGAACATGCAACAAGCATGGAAAAGTTGACCGGAGCCGGATTGTAAAGGGCATTAAGTGCCAAACACAGGAGTTGAAATTTTATCCTAAAAGCAATAGGCCTTTTTGAGCAGAGGGAGTGATATGTTTGGACCCGTGCTGTATTAGGAGGCTACGGAAGTATAGAGATGATCTGGACCGAGGGGTGTTTTTGTGGAGGGATGGGACATATTGGAAACATGTGTAGAGGTTATCCTAGATAAGACTTGGCAAGTAATTATATCTGGACAGTGAGAGGGGAGCGCTCATAGATGATCTCAGGATAAACCTGGATGACTGGCAGAATTGGCATTGCTGTCAAAAGAATAGGAAAGTTAGCAAGAGGGGTTGGTTTGGGGAAAAACATAGAGTTCTGTTTTAGACCTGTCAAGTTTGAGATGTCTAAGGAACATGAGAAATCCAGTTAGAACAGCATCATATCAAGGAAAAAGCATTGTATTTGGAGGAAGAGGATTTGGGTTCAAACCCTGGCTCTTCCACTTACTACCTGTGTGATCCTAGGCAGATCACTTAACCTCTCTAGCCTTGTTTTCTTTCTTTCTTTCTTTTTTTCTTGTTTTTTTAGAGGGCAATTGGAGTTAAGTAACTTGCCCAAGGTTACATGGCTAGTATTTTTTTGTGTGGGTGTTAAGTGTCTGAGGCTGGAACCGAACTCCAGTCCTTCTGACTTCAGGGCCAGCGCTTTACTCACTGCGCCACCTAGCCACCCCTCTAGCCTTGTTTTCTCATCTGGAGTCAGATCCATTGATCTCTTAAGGTTTCTTTCTAAGGTTACTTCCTATAGCTCTAAAACTGTGACCTCCAAGATTCCTTCTATTAGCTTCAAAACACTATAGCCCTAAAGCATTTGTGATTTGGGACCAGAGCTCAGGAGAGAGATAAGGTCTAGTATGTAGAGAATAGGGCTGGGACTCATCCACATAGAGAAGATCATTAAACCCATGGGAGCTGATGAGATCAAGAAAAAGAAGCCTAGAGGAACAAGGAGAGCCTTGGTGGGACCCAGAGCAGACAGTTTAGTGGGATAGGGCAGTCCAACAAAGCAACCTGAAGAGTGACCAGACAGGGAGAAAAAAAAAATCTAGAATGCAGAGAGGTAAAAAACCTAGAGAGGAAAGAGTATCTGGCAAAAGTGGGGGGTGGGGCATGGAGATCAGCAATGTCACATTGGGGGAGAGTAGTCCAGAGTTATAGGAGCTTTAGAGGAGCCTAGAGAAGCATGGGGCTTGATTTGGTCACTGAAATAACTAACAACAATAACTGACATCTATAGTGCTTTAAAGTTTGCAAAGCTCTTTACATACATGAGATGCTAATACCATATTAACATGTTCAGGACAAAATGCCTTGGAGATCGTGAATGTACCTTTGGTCTAGGCTCAACTGTGAGATTCTGTGGGTTAGTTATTTCTAATAAGGACACTGCCTTGTCCTGTGCCTTGGTTATCCTACCTGAACAACTGATTCCACCTTCTCCTCTCTGTCCTTTCTAGTCTAACAGTGCCACTGAGATAGGATAGCTCCTAATACTCACTTTCCAGAAATTGGAGACAAGGGGATATGTAAAGGAACCAGGAGAGTGGGAAGAGAGTAAGCATCTATTAAGTGCCTACTGCACGTCAGGCACTATGCCAAGTGCTTTTACAAATATTATCTCATTTGATCTGCACAACAACGCTGGGAAGAAGGTGCTATTATGATCCATACTTTACAGTTGAGGAAACTGAGGCAGACAGAAGTTAAGGGATTTGCCTAGTGTCTCACAACTAATTAAGCATTTCAGGCTGAATCTGAGCTCTAGTCTTCCTGACTCCATTCCTAGCACTGTATTCACTGCACCATAGAGCTGTCTGTCTTAGCTGGGTCCATACCTTGTACCGGTTCCCTCTCAACATCCATCACTTCTGGCTTGTGGGAGGGGAGTGGAGAAGGAAACTTGCCATCTGAGAAGTGATCTCTTGATGACCTGCTCCTGGTGTACTTTAACACCAGCATGAAAAATTCAGGGTGTAGCTGTGACCCATCACCTGTGATAAAAGACAGGGGAAGTTAAGCCCATGCCTGACCAGCTGGAATTTCCAACCTACTCGTGGAAATCAGAACCATGGAATGTGAGAACTGGAAGGAATCATTTGCCTCAACCTTCTCATTTTACAGAGTTAGTTACTGGAGCTCCAAGATGGGGAGTGACTTCCCCAAGGTCACAGAGTGCTTTTGTGTTAGAGAAGGAGACAAGAATGTCTCATTCATTCAATAAATCTCATTATGAGACTACTATGTACAAGACTCTGTAGCAGGTGGGTTGGGTTTCCTAATTCCCTCTTAGTATCACTAAGTATGAAAAGCTCCTAGTGGGCAAGACTTTTTTGTAATTTTCTTTGTGCCAGGCACAGGGGATGAGTCACTTAGTAATTGCTTTGGAGAGATAAAAATTTTTTTCCTCTCATTGGGTAAAGGTGGACAGATGGTGAGTAGGAGAGAAAGAGGTGGCTCCTCTCCTAGCCATGATCCAGTGGTGTGTTGAGCCAGTCCACCAATCTCTCACCACCACCACCAAGGAGGTTTTTCCTTTGTCCCTTAGAATGCCTCCTTAGGTTTATTCCTGCCCCTTTCAATTTTTACACTTCAAGTAGCCTCTAGTGGTCCATTTTTGTCCTGATCACAAGAGGGACAGACAGGCTAGGGACAGAATTGAATCTGAAGTGATTTATTCTTGGCCTCCAGTAAAAGACTATCCTGAATCTTTATCCTTCAGGGAACCTGACCCTTAGACCCTGGTCTCCCTAAACTGTGGTTGTGATTCTTTTCTGTCAGCAGGCAGATTCAACATGACTGCTCCTGGCCTTCAGCATTTCTTCCCCCAAGCTACTCGACACTCCCTCCTAGGTCCTCCACCCGTCAGTGTCTCACTAAAATCTGCCCGCATAGGCTTCCCAGGGCTTCCTTTCCAGAGGCAGAACCGGGGCTATCGAAAGGTAAGCAGAGGCCAGAGATGTGGTGATGGGCAGTCCTTCCCTTTGAGGACTGGGGGCACAGGAGCAAGTGTATACTTTTTTGTTTTTGCTTTTTTTGGAGGGAGGGGAAGGTAGGGCAATAGGGGTTAAGTGACTTGCCCAATGTCACACAGCTAGTTTTTTGTGTTGTGTCTGAGGCCAGATTTGAACTCAGGTCTTCCTGATTCCAGGGCTGGTGCTCTATTCACTGTGCCACCTAGCTGCCCCTAACAAGTGTATACTTCTACTATTGGAAGAGAACACTGGGCTGAGAGTAAAGCCACTTGGGTTTCATCCTGGATCTGCCAGTAATTAAGTCACTTCTCTCTAGGCTTCAGTTTTCACCTCTGTAAGATGAGAAGGTTTGACTAGGTTGTTCCAGAGGCCCTTTCCAGCCCTGACTCCCAGGGCCCAGAGATGTGATGGAGGAAGGTTATAATATCCTCCTCCTAGAGACTGACCTTTAGGCAAGTCAAGTCTGGAGGGGCAAGGTGTTCTCTTGTACACCAGGGCTCTTAAAAGGGAAATCCCTGATCCATACATAGCTGGAGAAAGGCCAGAGACTTCAGTTTTTGCCACATCAGAAAGGAGCCATTGATAAGGGAGTTGTTAGGAAAGCGGAAGGTTGGATAGACAAGGAGAAGGAACAGGAGGCTGTGGAGCAAGGTCTAGTCTCTAGCCCTCACTTAGGATAGAGTATAGGCCTGGATCTTGGGCAGCCCAGATTTTATTTTTTATTTAATTTTTTATTTAATACTTATTTTTCCCCTAATTATGTATAAAAACAATTTTAACATTCCCTTTTCAAATTTTGAGTTCCACATTCTCTCTCTACCTCCTTCATTGAGAAGGCAAGCAGTTTGACATAGGCTATACCCATGTAAGTCATGGGTAGCCCAGGTTTTAGAAATGCAAGAGTCAGTCTTTCCTGGGACCTTCTGAGGATAAAGAATGCCAGGATTCTGCAAGGTTAATAATAGTAATGTATGTGTGTGTATATAATAATAATAGTTAGCATTTATATAGTACTTTATGTATATTCTCTCATTTGATCTATATAATAACCCTGTAAGCTGAGTGCTTTTTATTATCCCCATTTTACAGAAGAGGAATCTGAAGCTAAGAGAGTTTAAGTGTCTTGCTGAGACATAGCTAATTAGCATCTGAGGTCGGATTTGAACTCAGATTTTTCCAATTTTAAACCCAATAATCTATCCACTTTGCTACCTAGCTGCCAAGGATAGGTGCCTAGGGCTGTTTGCTTCCTTGCCCAGGTCATATTGTTCATACTGGGTGAGCAGCTGGTTTTAAGACAAGTAATTGCTTCTAGGAATCCCTGAAGGGTCCTGACCAGAAGAAAGATGTGGAATTGGGCTCCTCTTCACAGACACCCAGTGAAGATGAGAAGATAGATGTTCCAGAGTCCCCCCAGGAGGAGGCTAACTTCCAGATGACCTTGCCAGAAGGTAAGGAGGGAGGTGGCACCCTTCCTAGCAGGAGGAGCATCTTGTACAAGTAGATTCCAAACATTTAAGTACTTGCTGTATATAATGCATTGTATGAATAAGGTAGAACTTCTACCCTTGAGGACCTTATTTACCTAGTCCACCCCCTACCTCTGAGCTTGAGATGGGTCACTGTGCAGTAGATTTGGAAATGGAGGACCTGGGTTAGAACACTAGCTTTGCTACTGACTCTCCTTGTGTCCTGGGACCAATTGCTTCATGTCTTTGGGTTTTAATTTCCTCACCCCAAAAATGAAAGGTTTAGATTAGATGATCTCTTAGGCCCCTTCCAGCTCTAAACCTGTGATCCCAAGATTCAGCATCCTAGGGCAGTAGAAGCTGCTAAGCCAGTGGTCTACCAACCAATAGATAATTTAATAAACCAATATATGGTTGCTTAGCTTTGTGTTTGTAAGCCCATTAATAGTAAAGATTGCTCTTTTTTTCCTTTAAAACTATAACTTGATAAATGTCTATAAACAAACAGTTCTATATACAAAGAACTACAGAGAGGGCTGCATAGAAGACTATAACCCTAATTATGTAAGGATTGTTTCTTTAAAGTTATATAATTTTTTAAAAAGGAAATTTTTTAATGTGTGTGTGTATATATGTAAAATTTATCACAGGAGTGCCAGCACTTCCTTGATTGTCCTTGTGTTCTTCTGAATTTGCTTCTGTGTATTTTTTTTAATGTTTCATTGACACTGTCTTCTTTCTTGTGGGCAAAGACTGCCTTATACCTATCTGTACTCCTCACAGAGTCTAGTGGATGGCTGGTGCACAGCAGATACTTGCTTAGGAAGTATTTGTTGGTGAAGAGACCTGACTGCCTTGTTAAGCTCTACCTTCCCAGCCTAACCCATTGCTCTGACTTTTTCTTCCACAGATCCACAGACTTCCCTTGACCCCAGTGATGATGGTAGCGCAGAGCCACTGGCCAAGAGACTCAAAAGGTAACTGTCCTGAAATCACCAGATTGATTGCTCTCTTCTCCTAATGGTGGATGGGATTGGAATAGTAAAGGAGGGACATGAGTCCTGCTCTCATCCCTTTGGACTAGAACAGTAGAGCTGGCAGCCTGATTTCAGCCTCACTTTGGCCTTGGCTTTCTTGAGCTGGTGTCTGACTCTCACCTAGTGGCCAAGAGAGGTCAGTGCAGCCTCCCTCAGCTCTTAATATTGGGGCAAGAAAGGGTCTGACTTCAGGATTGGAGGTAGAAGAGAAAAAAGTTCAAAATTTATAGGAAAAGGAACCCTTTATCCCTGGACTGAGCTGATCCTTTATTTCTCAAACCTCCAACAATGAAAAAGTAAAAGGGGTTGAGTTCAGGAATGGCATAGGCCATTCACTATTCCATGGTGAGCTTAAAATAAGAGCAAAGTGAATTTTTGAAAAAATCAGTTTCTAAATAGCAACAGAAGAATTTAGATTGACTATGAGGGAGGGCTTTTTGACAAGGTTGTTGAAGTTCCAAGATGAGTGGTGGCCAAAGAGAGGTGTAAACTTTTCTCTTCTGAAATACTGATTCTCTTACTGTACCGACAGAGAATGAGGAATTGACTGAATAATCTCTTAAGGCCCCTGAAAGACTTGGGCATAGTCTCTAGTGTACTCTCCTCCCCACCTATGCCTATTCTAGTGGGCCTAACATTGTCCTCCTTTTCTTCCTAGTGTGCAAGATACCCCAGACCCCAAGGAGGAGACTGGCCTGACCACAGTAAAAGAAGAACGTGAGTGTTGGGGTTGGGTGTCAGAATTGCAGAATTGGAAATGACTCTGAGTCCATCTAGTCTAACCCTGACCTGTACAAGAATCCCCTGACTAGTGGTCACCCTGTCTTTGCCTGAAGACCAGACCTCCTACTCTCTGCTGAGACTGCATGGTCCATTTTGGGGTCATGAATTGTCAGGAGCTTTTTCCTAACCTTAAGCCTAAATTTACCTCATTGTAACTCCCCTGCCTTGTATTTGTGCCTTCCGGAGCCAAGCAACTCAAGTCCTGCCAGCTCCTGTCACATGACAGCCATGGTGCCCTCTGAGAGTCTTCTCTCCCCTTGCTCAATATTTGCCATCCCTTCACCGGCCCTTCACCATTTCCGGTCACCTTTCTCTGGATGCTTTCTACCTTATTCTTTCTAAAATCTGGTGTCCTAAACTGAACACATGTCTCTGGAGGCGGTCTGAGTAGGATGGACACCTCGAGGCCTGAACCATGGATTCCTTTCTTGATACAACCTTAAATCAGGTTAACTTTTTTGGCTGTCACATCTCTTTGTCGCCTCCTGCTGAGCTTGATTCCATTAACACTCCCAGATCTTGTTCAGACAGTCTTGCTGTTGGAGAAGGGTGGCAGGCTCTACCTACGTCTAGGTTGTTGGCTGCCAGAAAGAACGCCCTCCCCTCCCAGCTCCAGAGTCTTTGGGGGCTACATTGTCTCTCTATGCATCTTGCATTCTCTCAGGAGACCTTGCTCTGGGTGTAGGATGGGGAGAGATGGGAAACAGTGCCCATGGTCATGGTCATAGTGTGCTCAGGGGGATGCTGGTCACATGCAAGGGGCAGTCTCCTTACCATGCTGACTGTCCTACTTCTCAGAAGCAGCAGAAGCAGACCCCCAAGACACCAGCAAGGATTGGAAAGTCCCTGAGGAGCCCAAAAGCCTTGAAGTGGTGAGTGGGTAGAAGCAGGCTAGCAGAAGTGAGGGTGGGTGGGTGCCAAGCTGTTGCTTTCCACGCTGGTGTATCACCAGGACCCTGGGGGGGCTGGGGGAAAAAGTATGTTAATACCAGGGTGGAGGCGAACTGAACCAGTCCTCTGTCTTAGTCTTTACGGTGTTGACGCTCAACCTTAGTTTCCTCTTCTATAAAATGGGAACCGTTCTGACCTGCTTCCCTTGTGAGGTGTTAGTGAAGCTCAAATAAGATCATGCATATGGGGGTGCTGCTGTGCAGATGTGAGGGCTGGAGGAGGTAGGTATTTTTACCATACCTTTCCCCTGAAGAGCTAGAAATGCTTTTATGATGATAATCCCTCGCAGTTGTTCTCCTGTCTAAAAATAAATAGTCCTGAGCATCCCTACTGGGCTTTTAACTATTGGGAGCCCTTTCACATCCATTTTCTTATTGGAGTCTTACATTAGGATTGTGAGGTGGAGGTCAGCAGGGCAGGTCATACTCTCTGCTCTGGAGATGGAGAAATGGGTTGTCTGAGCTTGTTCAAGATTTATTCAGTAAATATTAGGAGCCTGCTTTGTGTGGTATACCCACTGTGCTGTGTGTTGAGGGTCAGCACAAAGACAAAAACAAAACTGCCTCTGCCCTCAAGAAGTTTACATTCTATTAGGGAGAAATAACAGTTTCAACAGAATTAGAGCAATGAAAAGGGGGGCGGGGAGTGTTCTAGCAACTGGGAGGGAGGGAGGAAGTAAAACGAGCTGTGAAGGAAGCTAGATATCATGACTGCTAGAGGTGAGGAGGGAATACATTTTAGACATGGGGGGACGGAAGGAAAGAAGGCATAAACATTTATTAAGTGTCCGTTATGTACTAGTCACTGCACTAAAAGCTTTACAGATGTTCCTCATTTGATCCTCATAGCAATCCTGAGAGGTAGGTGCTGTTATTCCCATTTAGAGGTTAAGTGGCTTGCCCAGGATTCGGTGGCCAGTTAAGTGTCTGAGGCTCTGAAGTTGAACTGAGGTCTTCCTGACTCCAAGCCCAGAACTAAGCCACTGTGCCACCTAGCTGACCCAGGGGAGGGAATGGAGGGCAGGGGGGCCCCTAGGAATAAATCCTATATAAAGTCCTGGAGATTGGGAGTGGAATTTGATGTTTTGGGGAACAGCAAGTCAACAACTAGGCCATTTGGGCTGAAAAGCAGGGTATGTGAAAGAGTAATGTGCTGTAAGCCTGGAAAGACGGGCTGGGGCCAGGATTTTAAAAGCCAGACACAGGAGGTTATACTTCATCCTAGAGAGAGGTCACTGGAGGTTCCCGAGCAGAAGTCACATCTATCGGTCTGTTGGACTTTTTGGCAGCTGTGTGGAGAATGGATTGGAAGCAGGGAGATAGACTAGGAGGTTCCTAATGGGTGAGAGGTTTTGTGAAGGTAGAATGAACACGGCTTGTCGACGGCTTGGATGTGAGCAGTGAGGGACAGGCAAGAGTGGAGGATGACTGAGATTTGGAATCTGTCTGTCAGGAAAAAGAGGGCCACCAAAATAGGCCCCAGAAGCCAATGAGGACTTCAGGAGCCTGATGGGGAAACGTATCTCCTGTCCCTCAGGAGAGAGCTGTCAGCCTGGAGACAAACATTTTCAGGCATGACCACTGTGTGGATTTGTTTTGTATTTCTTGACAATACTTAGGGGTGCACGGGAGACCTGTATTGAGGGGGTAGGGGGATTAGAGGAGTCAGTAGGAAGTGACTAATGTTTTACAAAAGAACATCAGAAAAAGTTTTTAAAACTAGGGCACCCAGAGGTCCCAGCAGGTCCAAGATTATTACACATCTTTCCTGGATCCCGGCCTAGGTCTCATGCTGTACCACTGCTATCCAGATGAGCATGGTGATAGGGGGTGATAGAGAGAAGGGGCGTGTGGCTGAAGTGTGAGCAAGAATAGCAAAGGAAGGTGCCTAGGATGATGACGGGGAGCTCAGAGCCTGAGAGTACTAGGGATCAGACTTGGGGGACCCCATTTGATTTTTGTTCCAGCCACGATACCCTTGCTCTTCTATCTCACTGGTCTCCTCCAGTGGGTTTCAAGTACCAGCTTTGCCACTGAGTCTGTATGTGACTTCAGGCAAACTGCCTTCTCTGGGACCCAGCTCTCCTCTTGTGTCTTTGCATTTGGTGATTCTCCTATCCAGATGGTGAGCTCAGGCAGCTCCCTGAAGGTGACAATCCAGCAGCGCAGCGAAAGCCGAGCCATCAGCACAACTACTCCAAAGCCTGGAGTGAAGCTGAATGACAGCAGCACTCCAGCCTCTGGCCCAGAGCCTGGCCTGAAGTTCTTCTGTTACATCTGCAAGATTAACTGTGTCAGCCAGCAGGTAAGAGCCTCCTGGAAGGAAGTGCCCAGAGAAATGGGCCTGGGGGTGCCCATGGGTTCTGCCTCTGCCTGGGAGGATAATCACCATGGCTCCTTACATAGGGGCAGCAGGGCTTTACAATCAGCAGAATTTCACACCTAGTACTTCTCACATTGGCTCTGGGAGGTAGGTGGTATCCCAGTTTTACAGAGGAGGAAACTGAGGTTCAGAGGCCAAATAACTTGCCCAAGGTCATGAGACTAGTTACCATTGAGTCTTAAACCAGGTTCTCTGATTTTCCATTGAGGGCCTGCCTCTTCTCCTTGTTACCTATTGACCACGTTACATTGATCTACCTGTGTCCAAGCCCTGCAGTCTCACCATCAAGTTTCTCTGGATCGGGTCCTCTCCAAAATAGCCTGAGCAAGAGTCCCAGGATGCCAAGCTCCTAGATGATTTCATAAGCTCAGACCTTTTAACAGTATGTAGAAGAAAGAGTACCTGATTTGGATTCAGAAAAAATGGAAAGAATGGTAGATTTGGAGTCAGAGGACCTAGGTTCAAATCTTGACTCTGTCACTTACTGCTTGCTTGTGTGACTCTGGGCAAGTCACTTAACTTCCATGAGTCCATTTCCTCATCTGTAAAATGAGGAGATTGGACCAGAAAACCTTTCAGGTCCCGTCCCTTCCTGCTCTAAATCTAATATCTGTCATTTACAAGTAGCATGACCTAGAGCAAGTAGCGTAATTTCATGAGCCTCTGTTTCCTCATTTGTAAAATGGAGATAATTGTGCACAGGATTAAGAAAGTGACTTTATAAATCTTAAAGTACTTAGAAAATGTGCCTTATTTCCTGACCCTTGGAAGAGGTTAGAAAAAGTCTCAGCTGCCAGGCTATGCTCATTAGGCCCTCCAAGATAAACCATCCCAGTGTCTTCTAGGGGACCCATGCTTTGTCCCAGCCTAGTTTAACAGCTTTACCTCCTAAGCTATGACCCCCAGTGTCCCTGAGGCCCTGTCCCTCTCCCAGCTGCCCTTTCTCTTCAGGCCCAGAGTCGGGTCCTAACTCCACAGCTGGCATTCCCTCCCATGGCAGAACTTCCAGGCCCATATGGCAGGGCTCCAGCATCAGCAGCGACTTGGGGAGATTCAGCACATGAGTAACGCCTGCCTCCTGTCTTTGCTGCCCACGAATCGGGAACAGGGTGCCCTTGCGGAGAGAGATGGGTAAGAGCAGGGCAGTTTTGGTAGGCTCCTGGAAGAGATGGGGTATGGTCACAGGCAGCCAGAGGCCACGCCTCGAAGGTGAAGCAGAAAGGCAGGGCCAGCCCTCCAGGGTGGAGTCCTATCATCTGACCTTGGGCAAGTCATTTCACCTCTGGAATACTGTTTCCCCATCAGTAAAATGAGGTTGGAATAGATCATCTGAGAGGTACCTCCGTCACCCTAGATCCTGAGTCCTTCCTTTGAGTTAGACTCCTGGGCTAATGCTAGAAGGATCCTTAGAGATCATTGGGTCCAGCCCCCTCATTTCACAGATGAGGAAACAGACTCCTCGGAGTAGCTAAGTTGACCTTGCTCTAATTTCAAATGAATGCTCCCCTTAATGTTTGGGGATCTGTTGACTACTCCCATGCTGGTGCTACTCTTGACTTCAGAGACCTCCATGGTGACCCCTTCTCAGCCTTTATATTTCCACATGGAGCAGGCATAGTGTTGAGCTGCTTTCCAGGGGAGAGGGAAAAGAGCTGCTATGGTCTTGAGGTAACCAGGGGAGTCTAAGAAGGGGGGAGTGCACTGACCTGTCCCCTCTTGGGCCTGAACTTGCCTTTGCCTCTTAAGGGAACCCCAGTCCCAACGGTGGTGTAATACCTGTCAGACCCATTTCCTGGGAGATCTGATCAAGCATCGAAGGACCCAGGAGCATAAGGTACAAGGCTCAGAACTGCTGTGTTGGAAGGCCTCCAGGGGCTGCTGCCAAGAGGACACAGGCCTAGCCCAAAGAGACTGTGCTGTTATTGTACTCAGCAGTCTTTTTCTTGGCATAGCGGGTGGATAGGTGGCAGGGGAGAGAACCCTCCCACTTGTCAGAGAAGAGGCATGTGGCCTGCCACTTGGTGGGGGGGAGGTGTTCACAAGGCTCCCTTGTGTGTCCACATCACTCCTCTGGATGTTAGTTTCCTCATTTGTTTAAAAAGAAAAAGAGCGGGGTTAGATTTGGTGATCTGATCTTTTTCACTTGCCTACTCTAACATCTGACATTGTGGGATAACTATGCCTGTGATCTGGGCCACTGCTGGTAGTCTTAGTTTTGCCCTATGCAGTCATTAAGTTGCTTTATTCTTTTTAACCTCAGTATCTCTTGTTCTCTGTTGCTCTTACTCTCTGCTTCATGGATTTTTCCCCCTCTTTTTTCTTGCCTTGTCTAACCTCCTTCTGACCAAATCCAGTCCCAGATTCGAGCAGTGTTTGTTGGCTGTCTCTTCTAGGTGGAAAGCACAGTTTTTAGTTTCTAAATGCCAGAGAATCATTTAGTTTGGTGCTCTGAATGTCTTGCTAGTAAGTTTAGGAGGTCCACCTAGGACCACGTATTTACAAGAAGGAAAGAGAAAAACAGGTGAGAGGATTGTGGGCACTGGTGTTGGTAGAATTTGAGGGACTAGGCCCAGGGTAAGGGATCAGGCCTCCCACAGCCTGAGATGTTAAGAGGCCTCTCCTTTCTCCTCCTAGCTGGCCAAACACTCCCTCCGGCCTTTTTGTACTGCCTGCAGCCGCCATTTTAAGACCCCTAGAAAGTTTGTGGAACATATGAAATCCCCCGAACACAAGCAAAAAGCCAAGGAGGTAAGAAAGGGAGAGAGAGAGCCTCTTTTCCTCCTAGATTCTGGGGCAAGAAGTTAATTTAGGTCACTTTCCTGGGAAAGACCCACTCACTGGTGTCCTTTGGCTGAGCTGGGGATAGCAGCACTGGGTCCTCGAGAGCTGAAGGGGTCCCTGTCTTTTCTGGCAGGCACGGCTTGGGGAGAAGGAGTCATGCAGTCCTGAAGAGGCGGAGGAACTCATCACCGTGGATGCAGTAGGTTGTTTTGAGGAGGATGAGGAAGAAGAGGATGAGGAGGAAGATGCAGAAGAGGATGAGAGCAGTGAGGCAGTAGGAGAAGGCGAGGAGGCCAAGCAGGTACCAGGGAAATCCTGCCTAAGAGAGCAGGCAGGTCACTTAAAGGCCCTGGCCTTCCCTTTCCTCATCTGTGAAATGGGGGTGGGCGACAAGAAGGAAGGGGGTAGTAGACTAGATGACCTTGGAGGGTTTTCTCAGGTGTACATCTAGGGTCCTGTGATTTGAAGGGAGGGAGAAGAGGGCATAAGTACAAAAGGGACAGATGCAGATGGAAGCACCCAGAGGGGGTTGCTGTATAATTTCAAGGAGTGGGTGAGATGTTTCTTTTCTCCTTTGTGCAAACCTCTGAAACTTTTTCCTACCCATGTACTTACTTCCAAGGCCTACATTGTAACTTGTGGTGTTTACAGACAGCCCAAAGAAAGATACATGTCTGGTCACCTCCCTTTCTATCTCCCCCGCCCCAGCACACACAGATCACTGAGCCGGATTCACTTCGAGGCCTGGGGTGCTGATTAAGAAAAACCCTGATGGGGTCTAGTTTGAGCGATGGTGAGTGGGATCCAAACAGGGCAGGGTCTGTCCCCCTTACAGCTCAAGTGTTGTTGCCAGGTGGGGCCAAAGGAAGTGTTGGCAGATGACTGGAAAGGCCTGGAGGAATACTCTCCTGACAAGATGTATGGTAAGTCATTTATTTCCCCAGCTCCAGTAGTGAGCTTCGCTCCTACCTTAGCCAGGCCTGCCCTCTGGGCTTTGTTCTGGGAAGTCAAGTATGAGCCTGGGTAAAGTTCCAGGAGCTGAGTGTATCATACTGATCTGTGGGAAAGCACTGACCTTCAAGCAACATGCCAGCCCTTCTTATTCAGATCCAAAGGTCTTCCAGGTTCCCCACACATAGCTCAAACCCTAAATCCTCTGAACTTCCTCTACTCTGTTACAGGAGGACTGACAGTGCCAGCCTAGCTCTCTTTGGTCCTTTCCCTGTATACTGTCATACATGGTGTACAGCTCCAGGGAGACACCACCCTGCCACCTGCACACGATTCTCAGAGGCAGAGACTTCGACCTTTGTGGAGCAGGAGGAAGAAACAGTGATCTCACTGAGGAGAGTCAGTGATGCTTCCCGTTTCCCCTCTTTTGCAGGCCTGGATTTTCTGGTACCTGTGGTGGGCTATCTTTGCCGGCTGTGCCACAAATTCTACCATAGCAGCTCAGGAGCCCGGCTTGCCCACTGCAAGTCCCTGATGCATTTTGAGAATGTTCAGGTTAGACCCTCTACTAGCTGCCCTCATTTCCCCCTCCTCATTCTGTGTCTGGCCCTGGGTTTGAATCTCTTCTTCTCCCCTTCTTTTCTTCTCACCCCCATCTAGGGGGTTAGGGATTAGGGATGGGTTCATGCAGACCCATAGGAGGATCTAATTCCAGGCCAGTAACTTTCATCAACCCTTGGGGCCCATCCTACCCCCATTCCCCTCAGATTCAGCAACAGTGCCAGCAACTTTTACACCTAGCCTTGGGGTAGTGAACTGAAGGATGAGCATGCCTAGAGCTGATCCGGCTTCTGCTGCTGTTAGCTGTCTAGCTCTGGCTTCAGAGAGGAGTAAATGAGGATAAGACAGGGACTAAGCCCAGTCCCTTTAGCCTAAAGCAAGAACTGAGGGCAAAAAACTGAAGGACTGGAACCCTATGATTTTGGGAACATTGGAAGGAGGGAGATTCCTGGCCTATTTTCTTGGCTGCCAAAGTTGCTCATTCTCGAGGTGGGGTGGAGGGGAGGGCCGGAGGCCTATAGCCAACAGCTTCACGGCCTTAGTCCACTTTGGGTCTAGTTTTTTTCCACTTTTCAGACCCAGCAACAGAGTGTTCTAGACAAGCAGGTTACCCCCGTTTTCTCTGGTCCACCTGGCCTTTGGTGTTATATATGGGAAGGCTTCCACCTGCAGGGGCTTAGGTCTCAAGCCTGGTGGCAGCCGTTTAAAAGTGGATATGGCCACAGGGAGCTTTGATATGCCATCTCTTCTCTCCCTGAGCCTCTCTGTAACTCTCTTTCCTCATTGGTATGAGGAGGGAAAGCTTTGGATGAAAATAGCAAGAATTTTTATGGCGCTGTGAGGTTTGTAAAGTGCTTTCAAATATCTCATTTGATCCTCACAACAACTCTTTGAGGTAGGCACCACTGTTGCCATTTTACAGATAAGGAAACTGAGGCTCAGAGAGGTTAATTGACTTACCCAGGGTGATATCTGACTTACCCAGGGTGACATCGCTCATTGAGTGCTGGGGGCAGGATTCAAACTCAAATCTTTCTGACTTCCAAGCCCAATACTAGTTCCACACTCTTGAGCTCTATATGTATAATCATATGATCCTTTCATTCCCTAGAAATGACTACTGTGCCCCAAGAACTTAGCCTATGGATATCTAGGAGGTAGGAATGGGATACCTGAGGCTCCCTGAAGTTAAGTGAGTAAGAGAAGTTCACAAGCCACACCTGAGGTCAAGTCAGGCCCAGAAGACAGGTTTCCAGCTCTCTCCACAGCTGTCTTTACCTTCTGCCCCTGTGGTCCAAAGGTAGAAACTCAAAGCTTCCAGATATCACACATAAGGAAAGAATGTCGCAGGCTGGTGATTATGCCTGTTTCCCTCTTCCTAGAGATACAGAGCAGCCAGGAACTCTGGACCAGTCCCATGTGAGCCCCTCAACACCCTGGCAGGGGAAGGGACAGGAGCCTCAGCTTTAAAGCAACAAGAAGAGCTGGCCCAGCCCCCAGGAGCTGAGTCTAAGTCAGGGAGCTTGGACACCCCCAGTGATGCTGACAACACAGATGGGATCCAGACTCCTACTGAAGCCATTGGTGGGGAGAAGCCTGGCATCATCCTGAAGGAGGGAGAGGAGGTGGTCACTACAGCCAAAGGTAGACTGCCAGCCCCTAAGCCCTGCCGCCGTTCTACTCGTCACAAGCCAAGATAGGAGGGCCATGAGGGAGCCAGCTGGGCAGCAGACAAGTAATTTGGGGGACATTTTACTAGATCAGTGGAAGAAGAGGAGCTGCTGTTTCTATTCAGAGAACAATAAAGAATTGTGATTTAGTGTTTCACTGTGTTATGAATTGTTCTTTAGGACAAAGTTAAGTGGCAATTTCCTTGTGTCCTCCAAACCTGCCCCCCCCCCCCCCCCCCC
>NW_027187344.1:10946983-10953885 GCF_028583685.1 Petaurus breviceps papuanus
AGAAGGAAGTGTAGCCATTAGTATTATTAGCTGGGGGGAGAGTACACTGGATGGGGAGCCAGGGACTAACTTCTATCACAGTATCTGAATTAGAAGGAACCACAGAGGCCAGCCAGCCATGAGCAGGAATCCCTATTCCAACACTTCGGATAAGTGGCCATCTAGCCTGTGACTGACAGGGGTGGTGGTGGTGTTGTAAACTACACATTTGAACATCTCTCCTTAAGAAGTCTTTTCTCCAATGGAGTCAGTATTTGCCCCTCCACAATTATCTATTACTCCTAGTTCTTACCTCTGGGAACTAAGGAAAATGTAACTCTCTAACCATCTGAATGGTTGAAGATAGACCTCATGATTTCCATAAGTCTTCTCAGATCCAGGCTAAACATCCTGCAGTAATTCTTTCAACTGATCCAAGTCACATGAAGCTCACTTTGCCCATCTGTAAAATGATGGAGTTGGACATCATGATCTTAAGGTGGATTCTAATTCAAAGGGCTTCATGTGACTTAGGAATTCAGGGGCCAGAATCAGAACTACAGCCTTTTAAGGAATAAATAGAAGGGCTGGCGTATGACAGGTGAAGTAGACAAGAGACACAGTGAAAGACATCTTTTTTAATGAGAACTGATCCCTGTCCCCCTCCCAGACTCTGACCCCAGGTCTGAGGAGCCTGGTAACT
This sequence comes from Petaurus breviceps papuanus, assembly GCF_028583685.1. Lineage (NCBI taxonomy): Eukaryota > Metazoa > Chordata > Mammalia > Diprotodontia > Petauridae > Petaurus > Petaurus breviceps. The sequence goes on from NW_027187344.1 coordinate 10,947,666, forward strand.
GGATTCAATCCACCAGTCTCCTACCCTCAGGTTGACAGCTGTTCCAGGCCTAGGTGGTCCTCTGCGATTAAATCCGCTAGTTGGGCCCGGGGACCAGGAGATACAAATGAGGGAGAAAATAGACTAGGACCCAAGCTTAACAGGGTCTCTGTGGCTGTCCAGATGTCCAGCCTGTCGGCTGGGGAAGCATCCTTGCCCCTTTAAGACTTAAAGAGACTTAAGAGCCACTGACTCACCCAGCAAATGCCTTCTCCAGGGCAGGAGCTTCTGAGGCTGCTGTGAAAAGGGAAGGAGAAGGGGCTCGCCTCCTCCAGGGCCTATTGGTGGGGCTTAACTGAAGACGGACCGTCACTGAGCTCCTGCTGCTGCTGTTGCTGCTGGAACTCCACTCTTGTTTGCCGGTTAGATTCCAGCAGCTCCTTAAGCCGGGCGTGAAGATGGTCATTCTTTTCCTCCAGGTGATCCAAGCAAGTATTGATCTGGTCCAGCATAGAGTTGATGGCTGCATATTCTAAGAGAAGGGACGAAGTAGAGGGTGAGGACACTACTGTTCCACTTGCCAACACCCTGCCCTAAAGCATCCTTTGAGGTTAACCTAGTTACCCTCGTCCCTCGCCTCCCCAATAGTACCAGGGACTGGTCTGCAGTGCAGGCACTGGACTGAGGAGACTTGGGTTAGAGTGTTCCTTATGCCACTCTGGTAGCTATGCTCTGTGAACTTTGGCAAGGCTCTTGCCCTCTCTAAGACTGTTTTCTTCTCTGTGAAATGAGGCCTACCCTTTTAAAAGATTACTAAATGTATTAATTTACTGGTCAACATCAAATGAAATTAATAATATGATGATTCTTTGAAAAGATAGAAAACACTATTCATGTGGTGTAGCAGAAAAAGCAATGGAATTGGAGTCAAAGGAGCTGGGTTTGAATCCTGGCCTTGCTACCTGTATAATTTTGGAAAAATCACTGAACCTCAGCCAATGCTCCTTCCATTTTAAAATGAGGGACTAAATGGCTTCTCAAGTCTTTTCTAGCTCTAACTCTGATGCTTATGAATCCTCAGTGATGACTGGGATAGACCTCACTGTCTTCTGAGGAAGGGCATTCTACTATTAACTTTGATAGTACTCTCATTTCTTCCTCTATAATAATAAATAGCTAACATTTACATTGTGCTTTAGTATGTGCCGGTTACTGTGCTAAAGCATTTTACAATTGTTATCTCATTTGGTCTTCATAAACCCTTGGATGTCAGTGCTATTACTGTCCCCATTTTACAGATGAGGAAAGTGGGGAACACAAGTGACTTGCCCAGGGTCACACAGCTACTTAATATCTGAGGCCAGATTTAAATACAGGTCTTCTAGACACCAGGCCCAGTACTCTATCCATTGTGCTACCTAGCTGCTATTCCCCAAAGCCCAAGATGCTTTCCTTGTTGGATGACTTTTCAGCAAGGGATTGAACCCTGTTTTATCATGTTACCTTCCTCCAAAATATGGGCACCCAAGCCTAGACCTAGACCTTTCTCTTTACACAAGATTGTGATTCTAACTCAACCCTAACCTGGCCCCCAGCCCTTTAGTGTCTCAAATTTTGCTGCTTGGGCACAAGTCTGCTCTTTAAAGAAGAAACAGGAAGACTCTCTATCTTATCCTATTGACTGAGCAATGGCCAAACAAGTTGTGGCATCAGAATGTAATAGATATTTCTGTGCTGGAAGAAATAATGAATATAGAGAATACAGAGGAAGCCCATGAACAGAGGAAGACATGAACCGATGCAAAGCGAAAGGAGCAGAACCAGGAAAACAACATGCAAAATGACTGAAACAGTGGAAACGGAAAGCACCTTGACTACAAATTTAGGAAATGAATACTATGTAATTATGCTGATTAAACTTGGACTGGAAGAAGAAAGAAGCAAACATACTTCCTTGGGGGTGAAATATTGCTTATACTATGGGATTCAGTTGATGTGTTGGTTAGTTTTATCGAACTACTTTTCCTTCCTCTTTTATTCTTTGTTACATGGAATGTCTCTCTAGGGAGATCAGGGGAGAAATGATTTTGGAAATGATAATACAATGACAAAATAGGTCAATAAAAATGACAAAAAAATCTGGACAGTACTTCCTAGCATCCAAGCACTATCATGTGCATCTTCTCATATGAACCTCAAGCATCCCTGTGAGGTGGTAGAATTGTCTCCATTTTACAGATGAAAGTACTTGGGCTCAAAGAGATGAACTGAAGGCAGTGTGGTACAACTGGAAAGAAGACTGGATTTAGAGTCAGAGGAACTGCATTTGACTCCCAGCTTTGCTACTTACTATCTTATTAGACCTTTGTTAAGTCATTCTCCTGGGTAACCCTCTCCTGCCTCAGTTTCCTTCTCTGTAAAACAAGGGGGTTAGAGCAGATGATTTCTAAGGCCCCTTCCAGCTCCAAATTCTGTGGTCCCATGGCAAGACCCACCAGCTCACATGAATAGGAAGTGGCCAGTTTTCTGACTCCAAAATCTCTTATTCTTTTTATCCCATCTCAAAATACTACAGTCCTCATTATTTACTTCTCCCCTAACAGTATTTTTGCCATGAATAAACTCAAAAGATTTGAGAGCTGGGGGGAGAGGGGGAAAGGGGTAACTTACAGATGAAGAACAGAGGCCCAGTGAAAGTTAAGTCACACCGCCCATCAGAGCTAGGACTCTTGACCTAATTCTGACCCAACAGACCTGACTTTGCAGGACACCAAGCTGCCTCTTTATGGAGAAAATCAGCCTCACCTAGAGTTGCTGAGTGAAGGACTAGCATCTAAACTCCTGACCCTTTTAGGAAACACTAGCATGGGAAGGAGGACTTATCCCAGGGTCAAACAATGACATCAGTGACCTCAAGTTCATAAGCTTTGATGTGCACTCTACTGAAAAAGATCATTTGGCCACAAATACAAACCTACAGGGTCTCAGAGAGTCAAAAACTCACCATCACTACTTCCCTCACTGAGAGAACTGTTGAAACAGGACCCTCTCCCTGGTTCCAGTCAAGACTACCTGATAACCATGGGGTTTTTTGTGCTATTTTTTTGTGTGTGTTTTAGGGATGTTCTTCCCTGCCCCCCACCCCAAAATCACTCCCCACTGACTCTTCTCTCCAACCCTTTTTTTTTTGGTAACAAGTAAGTACCATCAAGCCAAACAAATCAACACAGTGGCCACAGTGGAAAATAGATGCCTACAGTTCAGGGCTCTATGGAGAGGCAGAAGGCTTACTTCAGCATTAGTCCTCTGAACTCATGGCTGGTCATGGCATTGATCAGAGTTAATCCATCTTTCAATGGCCTGTCCTACCCTTCTAATTCTCTAGGGAAATGGTGGCTTATGGTGATCTCCGGAGCTTCGATGAAATTCTGAAATCAGAATACAAACTTTTGGAAAGAAGGTGCTTAGGCTCTGATTTTCTCCCTGGTGTATGGACCATGGGTTTGGGTATTTAAACATATTACTATCTTCCACCTCTCTGCTCCAGTGGAGATGGATGGGATGACATCTCATTACTACCTTTAATCATACCTCAACAGAGCTATCAAATCCAATTAATTCTACTTTCAAAACTTGTCTCCCCTTTTTGTCTCCCACTGTAGCCACCCACTTCACACCCTGATCTCTTCTTGCCTGGCCTATTTTAATGGTCACTATCTCCATCTTCCACACCATTACTGGAGTAAATTTCCTAATTCACCTCCATGATCATGTCATTCCTTTCTACTCAAAAATCATCATTAACTCCTTGATGACTGTCAAATAAGAGATTAACTTCTAATCCTGGCATTTAAAACCCCCCACAATCTGGCTTCCAGCCTGACTTTCCATTCTTTGTTCCAGGCATAACTAGACTACTGTACAACCCTGGTTTTGTCTAGCTCTTCTATCTCTATCCCACTGTCACCTATGCCCAAAATAATAGATAATAGCTAGACAGCCATGTATGGTTTGCAAAGTCCTTTACAAATATTCTCTCATTTTATCTCCATAGCAACCCTGGGAGGTATATATTATTATCTCCATTTCACAGATGGGGAAATTGAGGCAGAAAGAAGTCAAGTGACAAACTGTTAACATTTGAGACTGAATTTGAGCACAGGACTTTCCACTTCAGGTCAAACTCTCTGGCTGCCTCCATCTATAGAAGCTCCCTCCCACTTTCTTCAAGTTTAAATTCAGGTGCCTACTCCTCAGTAAAGCCTTTCCTTTGCTCTTACTTCCTTCAAATACCTTAAAGCACTTCTCTATTCTTTGAATCATAATTATTTTCGTCTCCTCGCCCCAACCTCAGTTAGAAGGTAAGTCCCCTGGAAGGTAGAGTCTATGTGATAAATGTTTAAATCTCCAGTGCTTAACACGTAGGAGGAGCTAAAACCAATTATTCCATCAATGAACAATGGAGGGGCAAGGCGGCATTTTCCCTTCCCCTGCAGTTAAGCTCCACCGACTTTTTCCAGGAAGCATTTCTGGTCAACCCGAGAAGCGAGAAAAGCTGAATTCCCAACCTTTCTACTCCCGCGGTCGTTCGAGGTCCTGGCTGCTTTTTGCTTCGTGTGTGTTGCTGTCTCCCTCCACTAGAAAATCAGAACTTTCTCAGCGACAGAACTTGAACACCAAGCGATCACTAAATAAATGTCTACAAGTGATAAGCACACGTTTAATGCTGCGGGACCCGGGCAGCGGTGGGAAGGACGCACGCCTCGGTTTCTGGTAAAGCTGACTCAGCAGAATGACTTCCAGCTTTCCCCAAGCCCCCAGTAGATTCAGACTCATGTTGTGCCCCTTCAGACCCCTTGGTATCCATTCCTTATGCCCTGGCTGGGGGCTCCAAACGGGAAGTGTCAGATCCCCACTCTGGGATTCCCCCATCTTCCCACCCCAGAGTCAGCAGCACCTCCTACTTAGACGGGGAGCCCCCGGCACTTGAGAGTGGGGGGTGGGATGGACTGTTAAAGCAGACAGAAAGGGAACAAAGGAGCCCATGTTCCTGATCCCCCACGGAGGACGACGGATGACACCTGGGGTGACAGGGCGGGACGTGCGGGAGCTTAGAAGGGCATTTTCGAATGCCCTCTCCTAGTTAAGTATCCTTCCCTCAGACGACCTGCAGAGTCGCGCCCCACCCCGTTAGTTACCTGCTTCCCCAAAGCAGTCGTCCTCTTCGACGCTGGTCTCCACTGGCATGGGCAGGTCCCCGTTGGGCCCGGACATCCCGTGGTCCGCGGCTGCGATTCACTGTGGAGCCGCGTAAAGCCGAGACAATCGGTAGAACTCTGAGGGCTACAAATGGAACGTGACGCAAACCTAGGGCCCCGCCTCCCCCAAGAAGGGGCGGGGCGACGGGTGAGGGGCGGGGCCCGCCTTCGGGCTGTCCGCCGGGAAGCCTTAGCAATCGCAGACCCTTCACCTTAGCCAGGGAAGTGGGCCTCAGGCCTTCGGGAGCGGGCAGTGCAGGCGAAGACCCTTGGGTACGCACCCCAGAGGGCTACTAGCCTGGCGAGCCCTAGTTAGTGCTCCAGGAGGGCTTCATCCGAACTGACTGGGTTCCTAAAGGTCCCCAGCTCGGCCTAGGAATAAAGTTTTCGTTTCTGGTCTCAGAAAGGGAGGAATGAGCGGCGGGCGGGCGAAATCAAGGGAATCAGGTGCTCTCGCACTACCTGGAGCTAGGCGGTGTGTGGACTTTTACCTGCTTCTTTGAGGGGAAGGAGGCACGCCTGGTGCTTAGAGAGCAAAATCATTTTGAGTCCAGGTTTGGCGTCTTTGGGAGTCCCCACTGACTTAGTTGAAATGAAGTCCCACTCTGCCTCTTTCCCGACTACTGAGAAGCTTGTTGCCTAGGAAACCTAAACATTTCCCACTCACTTCAGGGCTTCTGCCTGGGATATCCAGCCCTCCCCAGAAGCTAGATGAATAGTCTGGTGTCTACTTACTACAGTTCTCGGAAGGCTTAGCAACAGCCTGGGTGGTCTCCTACTCCAGATTTGCAGGAATGGCATTAGCCTGGGTGGGCCCCTACTCCAGCTCTGCAGGGCTGGCATCAGCCTGGGTGGGCCCCTACTCCAGCTCTGCAGGGCTGGCATCAGCCTGGGTGGGCCCCTACTCCAGCTCTGCAGGGCTGGCATCAGCCTGGGTGGGCCCCTACTCCAGCTCTGCAGGGCTGGCATCAGCCTGGGTGGGC
>NW_027187344.1:10953895-11024008 GCF_028583685.1 Petaurus breviceps papuanus
TGGGCCCCTACTCCAGCTCTGCAGGGCTGGCATCAGCCTGGGTGGGCTCTTGCTCCAGCTCTCCAAAGGGCTAGCATTCATGGAGTAATGCTCTTTCTTAAACTGGTTTGGTGGCAAATGGACTTGGAGGTGGGAGGCTTACATTGCTGCTTGGATCCTCAGCATACATGCTCTCTCTCACTAGCAGTGTGACAAACTAGGGATTTCCTCCTGAATCAGCCCGAGTTTTCTTTTCCCCTGCCTCTCTCACAGGGATGTTTTAAGGATCTAATGAAAAAATAGAAGTCACTTTGTAAACTGTGTCTGTGCCCCATGAAAGGAACACTCACTATATTCAAAAGTCAGGTCTTACTTTGGATGGCATGGCCCAGTCCTGCTAGAGCTGTGGGCTGGGAGGTTCTGATAGAGGCATATATGGCATCCTTTCTGCATTTTGGTAATTCCCCCCAGAGACCTAATGCAGACCAGAGCTTCCTCTCCACCAAAAGTTCTACCCATCTGTCTCTTATCCTTCCTTGATCGAAAACCAATAAAAGAGATGTTGGAGAACATCCACTCTGGAGTTAGGAAGAACTGAGTTCAAATTCAGCCTCAGGTACCAGTTGTATGACCCTGAGCAAGTCACTTAATCCTAAATGCCTCCCTCCCCACCCCCCAAAATATGATGGAAACTTGGAACATGTTCAATATTTACCAAGCTACAAATTTGGAAACCAGCATTGTGGCTTTTGACAATTTCCTATTCCTTCTCTTCAACCCCTCTCCATAGCACAGAACTCAAAGAGAGTTTCTGAGAGGAATGACCTAAAGTCAGTTATTTGTCCGAAGAAAGTGTGCTACTGCCAAAAGGGTGGGGGACAAAGGGCCAGTCACCATCATGATATGGTGTATGAGCTTCTGGGGAGGGAGGACTGGGGGTGGGTCGTAGGGAATGGAGACAGGGTGAGAAACTACCTAGGCTTAGAAAGAAGATTAAGTACTTCTGGGGAAATAAATGACAGGGCTGAAAATGGGACTTTGAGACCTTGCATTGGATGCACTCCATCTTCACCCCCATCTTCACAATCATGCAGATTCCCTTGAAACTCAAGTCAGGCTCTGCTTTGTACAGGAGGCTTATCTTATTCCCCCCACTTGCTGCTGTTCCCCTTCCAGAATGATATTTACTATGTTTATAGCTTGCATTTATACTTATCTGTGTACCTGGGAGAATGTAAGCTTCTTGAGGGCAGGACATATCTTTTTTGTTTATTTTTTGTATCTTCACTGGCAAGCAAACAGTAGATGCTTAATATAGATTTGTGCATGAATGAGCAGTGAACAAATGAATCAATGTTCTAGCTAACTCGACACTTTGTTGTTGTTCTGAAGTTGCTTCAGTTATATCTGACCCTTTGTGACTCCATTTGAGGTTTTCTCAGCAAAGATACTAGAGTGGTTTGTCATTTCCTTCTCCAGTTCTCCTTCTCACTCTACAGGTGAGGAACTGAGGTAAACAGGGTTAAGTGACTTGCCCAGGGTCACACAGCTAGGAAGTGTCTCAGTCCAGTTTTGAACTCAGGGAGAGTAGTCTTCCTGACTCCTGCCCCAGTGCTCTATCCATTTCACCACCTGGCTGCCCCAGCATGACACTTATTTGGCCTTTTCTTTCCAGATGCAGAAGATGATCTTGAAGGACAAACTCTATTTCCTAAACCTTCCTGTTGACCTTGTGACCTTATAAACCTGAAATCCATTTTTCACCACTGTATTAACCATCCCTTCTCTCCCCACCCCCAATCCTCTGCCCAGAAATCTTAGATGGAGCTCTATGTTAGCTGGAGCTCAGATTCTCCTCTTTCTGAAGTTCCCCCCTGAAGCTGGATCAGTAGGCTGGGGCCCAGGACTCAGAGGAATTAGATTCAACATTCCCTTCCAGTTGGTGTTGGAACCTGACTGTAACCAGGATCGGTTTCCCTAGGGTCAACGTTGCAGTGTCAAAGGAAGTCTGGGGAGACAACACATGCACCATTTTTGTTGGAAGCACCAGGTTGTAATAACAGTCTCATGTAGGTATATGAGTTTCACATTTATTATCCACAATTTCATTTCAACCGCATTTTACAGGTGAGGAAACAGATTTAAAGAGGTTACAAGACACAAGTTAGGTGCTGGGAAAACTCTCCGTATCCACCTTCGGTTTTAGATAGTGCCACCAGGTTAAGGCCTGGGCCCCTGAAAATGAGATCCTTTCGGTGCTCAACATCACTATCAATCTCACTATCAATAGGAGACAGTGGGAATAACTTTCTTGTCTATAATTCTCATTCTGTTAGGCAGCTAGGTGGCGCCAAAGTGCTTAGAGTTCGGGGGTCTGTAATCAAGAAGACTCCCTGAGTTCAAATTTGGCCTCAGGTTTACTAGCTGTGTGACCCTGGGCAAGTCACTTAACCCTATTTGCCTCAGTTTCGTCATCTGTAAAATGAGCTGAAGAAGGAAATGGCAAACTACTCCAGTATTTCTGCCAAGGAAACCCCAAATGGGGTCACTGAGAGTCAAACACGATAAAATAAGGTAGCATAATAGATAAAAGCATTGAACTTGCAGTCAGGGAGACCTGAGTTCAAATCTAGACTCAGATACTAACTGAGCAAGTCACTTTACCTCTGCCTCAGTTTCCCCACATATAAAATGAACCCATCTCCCCGGATCGTTGTGAAGATAAAATGAGATTGTATTTGTAAAGTGTTTTAAGTACTAGCTATTGTTATTACCTGGATGACAAATGGAAAGAAGCCAGACCCCCCAACACCCCAACTTCCGCTGCATTTTAGATCCTGAAGCTGATTTCAGAGAGGTTAAGACACTTACTTAATGTCTCACAAATAGACAAAAATCTGGACTTAAACTAAAGTCCTCCAACTCCAAACCCAGTGCTCTCCCCTAGAATAAACCAAGGACAATTTCATCAGTCATTTAATAAACATGACTTGGACAGGTTTTGTGCTCGGCATAGCCAGTAACAATTTGGATATCATCTTGGACCAGGACAGGGAAGTGTTCTGGTTGACCTCTGGCAGTGACCCTTAAATCAAATATTTCCGCGGTGGTTAAGTACTTGCTGCGTTCAACTATGAATGCCCTAGTCTCTAAGTCAAGAAAGTCCTGGGTCCTAGTTATCCTACTTGGAGCAATCACAGAAGCAAGTCTCTGGGCAGGCTTCCTAGTCTATTTAAAATGGGGAGGGGGAGGGGGCGTAGGCCTAGACAACCCCCAATTCATCCCCTCATGCCTATATCCGCAATTCTAAGGGTGGGCCATCTCGGAGCTAGAAGGGACTTGAAGATCCCAGAATCCTCCTCTAGTTTTCCACAGGGGAAGACTGCGGTGCCAAGCTGGCAAAGGGCTCGTGGACAGCGGCCGCTCTGGCTGCAGCAGCACCGGGACTTTAACCAAATCCCCAATCTGGTAACTCAGCCCCTAGCAGGCCCTGAGGGCCCCTCCTCCTTCCGGAGCGTTTTCGTTGCAGTTTCAGAGGCCAAATCCAGTACTAGAGATGATGTCTCTTTAAGGTCAAAGCTTCCTTTGGTTCTCGAGCCCGCCCGCCTAGAGTTTGCAGCCCATGCGCAGTCAAGATGGCTGTGGCCGTGGCTGCTGTCCGGGCGGGCTGGCGCTTTGCGAGGCCGGTGGGCTGGAAGCTGAGCTGCTGCCGGGGCCAGAGCCGGGCCGGGCTCTCCGGAGCGGCGGGGCGGTGGCCCGGGGCGGCGCCCAAGGGGACCCCAAGATTGCTGGGGGTGGCTGCGCTGGCCCTTGGGGGCGCCTTGGGGATCGGCCACACTGTGTGGGGCCGTCTGAAATCCCAGGAGCAGCTGGCCAAGCAGACTGCCCCCCCGGTGAGAGAGCGAGCCGGGGTGGAGAGGTTGGGGGAGGCGGGACCCCCAAGTGATGGGGGGGAAGTAGGCGGGGCCTCCAAGGTAAGAGATGGGGGGGAGGGCAGCTGGGAAGGAGGCGGGGCACCCAAGTGAGACAGCCGGTGAGACAACCCCCCTAGGAGGCGGGAGGGCAGGCGAGCCGCCTCGGTGAGCGAGCCCTCTGCAGGGGGGCACCCACATTTTCACCGCGCAGCCCTGGCATCTCACCTCGGGCCTGGTCAGAGCTGGCCACTAGCATCTCTCCATCCTCCACCTGCCCCCTGGAAGCACCTTTGGGTGTAGGGGGGAGGCTATCCTAGGGTAAAGCCCCAGCCGTGCCCCCAGGTTCGCTCTGTGTTTTGCAGAGGCACCAGCTCGGGGGTCGGGACACCTGAGTCCTGTCACCACCTTGATTCGTGAGTGACCTTGGGTTTCCCATCGGTAAAACTAGGAGGTTGGACTTGATGATCTCAAGTTCTTTCAGGTCTTAAGACGCCTACAGATGAAGGGGACCCCCAGAACCTCCTCAGGAAAGAGCCACCGAGAACGAGGGTCTTAACCAAACCTATTATTTCCTTCCCCTCCCTTCCTTCCGCTCCTGGGGATGGAGTGAGGTGTAGGGATGGTGGGATTTTCCCAGCACTCAGGGCTGGATCTTGTGAATAAGGAGGAAGAAGGGGTGTTTGCCAGCTGATGCTAAAAAACTCACATGAAGTTCATTTAGATAAAATCCAAGGCATTGAGGGGCAGAATTTGGTTGTTGAGCAGAAACTTCCCATCCTTAGTCATCTTTCTACCCTCCCTCTGACTTCCCTTTGGCTGCTGCTTTCAACCTTTCTAATTGTTAAGATATTGAGGGAAATCAGAATGTATAGTTTATAGCTAGGAAGGGCCTTAGAAACCATCTAGACCAACCCATTAATTTTAGAGAGACCAAAAAGGTTATGTAACTTATCCAGGATAACACAACTTGTAAGTAATAGATGTCATTTGAGCCCATAATGAGTTCTGTGAAATTATTTTTTGATTTTTAAAAATATTTTGATGACTGTATTTCAATTTGATTGCTTTCCTTTGTAATTCTATGTATTTTATCTTGCTTTCCTTTGTGATCTTATTCATTTAAAAATGTTATTCTGAAAAGAGGTCGATAGGTTTCATCAGACTGACAAAGGGGTCCATGATATAAACAAGGATTAGAAGTCTTGATCTAATTTTTTATTATCGTGTACAGCTTTTAAGGGGGTGGAAGGTGGGTAAATAACACCCCAAAGGTACATTTTTACAATTGTGTTTGTGATAGAATGTCTATGCTTTGATTACAACTAAAAGTGCTTAAAAAAAAAAGCCCTGGTATACACAGTACACCACAATGTTTCCGTTACTGCATGTATCTGTTATCATGATCAAAGCTGCCTTAGATGTGCTTTTTAATCCAATTTCTCCTATAAAGACATGCTGTTGGGAAAGCATGCCTTCCCAGGACTGAACTCAAGAGTGAATCCCCTCCCTTACAGACCGCTGTCTCCTATTTACAGCTTGCTGAGGGCCGTCTGCAACTGACCCTGTACCAGTACAAGACTTGCCCCTTCTGCAGCAAGGTCCGAGCCTTCCTGGACTTTCATTCTTTGCCGTATGAGGTAGTGGAGGTAAACCCTGTCCGGAGACAGGAGATTAAATTTTCCTCCTACAGAAAGGTGCCTATCCTGCTTGCCCAGGAAGGAGAATTACTAGTAAGTGATCCTGTCCACTCCCACCCCCATTTCATTGGGCCAAAATTGGGGGTCTTGGATCCAAATCCCAATGGAACATAAAACTGGTGTGGGGACAGATAGCTCAGGGCTGAAGGTATTAGGACCTTCACCTCCCCCCTCCCAGGATTCTGACCTTTATTCTGAACCTTGACACTCTTCCCATCTTCCCTTCCCTTCCCACTTGATCCATGCCTCTCTGGCCAAGACTATGTGTTATTATAAAATGTTTTGAGATCTTGTAGAGCCCGACTCTACCCTGAATTAGATGGTAATTCTCTTTTTAGCAGCAACTTAACGACTCCTCCGTGATCATTAGCGCACTCAAGACGTACCTGGTGTCTGGGTAAGGGGCCCTTGGAGAATCATAGAATCTGTAGTCTAGAAGGGACCCCTGGAGATCATCTCATCCCATCTTGGACCTGCATTGTGGAATGGGGGTGAAGATAGGTGTTAAAGTTTGTCCAGGGAAACTGGATGGGACAACTCCCTTCACTCACCTCCTGCAGTGTTCCATGGCTCTTGATTTAGGAGGTGCTTCTGGGTGTCTACCTTTGGCCCCTCCTATCATAAGTATTTCATCTCATTTTACTTGCAAAGATGGGGAACAGGTCCACTGGAAAAATCCTTCATGGGTTTATAATTGAGCCAATTGCTATAAACTATCCTCCTGACCCCACATCTCTCCCAGTGACCTCAAAGTTACTCAGAGTTTTCCAGAGAAGGAGGGAGTTAATGGAACAGCAGGCTTGTGGCAGAGGGGAGTGGTACTCAGACAGCTTGGTCAGGAGGTTGACCCACCCAGGGGCTCATGTGGGAGGGGGCAGCAACCAGTGGGAAGGGTGGCAGGGGAGCTGACGATACTGATTCTCTAGGAAGAACCTGGAGGAAATCATCTCCTATTACCCACCATTGAAGGTAGTGAATGACCAGGGGAAGGAGGTGACTGAGTTTGGCAATAAATATTGGCTCATGCTGAATGAGAAGGAGAACCAGCGCCTCTACACTGGGAAAGAAGCTCAAAAGTAAGTTATGAGGAGATGGGGGATAGTGAGAACAAGAAGAATCATCTTTTTACTTTGTGGCCCCATGCACTGAGGCCTCCAAGATGAGAGGATGGTTTAGTGGGAAGAGCTCTTCTAGGACAGGAGGTGCTGGGAGAGGCCTCTAGAAATTTCCAGGACCCGGTATGATGTTTTTGTTTCTTTCTTTCTTTGGAGGCAATCAGGATTAAGTGATTTGACCTTTATGGCTAGTTAAATGTGAAATGTCTGAGGTCAGATTGAACTCAGGTCACTCTATCCACTGCGCTATCTGGCAGCCCCTGAGCCTGTGTGATGTTATAGAAAGCATAGGAGACCTGGAGTCTGGACTTGGCATCTGGACCTGGTTTGACCACTAATCCATGGATTACCTGGGGGCATGTCCCCTCTTTGGACCTCAGTTTCCTCCTCTGTAAAATGAGGTGGTTGAGTTAAATGATCCCTAATATCCCTTCCAATTCTAAGTCTTATTTTTTTCATCTAATCTAATTGCTGGTTTAGAGCAGATCCATTTCAAAGCCAGGTGGCACAGTGGATAGAGTGCTGTGCCTGGAGTGAGGAAGACTCATCTTCCTGAGTTCAGATCTGACCTCAGACACTTATTAGCTGTGTGATCCTGGACAAATCACTTGACCCTGGTTACCTCAGTTTCCTCATCTGTAAAATTATCTAGAGAAGGAAATGGCAAACCACTCCAGTATCTTTGCCCAAATGGGGTCAGGAAGAGTCAGACATGATTGAAAACAACTGAATGACAAAATTTCTGAACCATCCCACTCTGATAGGCCTCAGCTTCCTTAATTATAGAATGTGGGGCTTGAACCAGATTACCTCTGAGGAAGAGGTCTTCCATCTCTAATTCTATGATAGGTATAGTCTCTACCTAGAACAGGTGACTAGACCTAGATGTATAGAATGGATAAAATCCTGGTCCTGGAGTCAAGAAAAATTCATTTCAAATCTAGCCTCAGATAGTAACTGTATGACCCTGCGTAAGTCATTTAACCACTGTCTGCCTCAGTTTCCCCATCTATAAAATAGCACTTAACCTCCCAGGAGAATCAAATGATGTATTTAACATGTATAAAACACTTTGCAAACCTTAAAGTGCTGTATACATACTGGCTATTGTTATTATCATTACTGGGAAGGCTGTCCCTTATTTAAAATAAGTCTTGTCTTACCAAGAACCCTCTTATTTCCCATCCCTGCCCTATCACTCCCCCCCCCCAAAAAAAAAGAGAGATGGCATTGCCAGTAACAGAAACTTGGAGGGAAAAGGGCTGAGCCCCAACATAGAGGCAGAACATAAGGGAGGGAGCATTTACATCATGCCTTCCTTCTGTGTGCTGGGCACCACACGAAGCACTTTACAGATCTTATGTCATTTGATCCTCACAACAGCCCTTTCAAGGTAGGTGCTGTTATTTTCCTCCTTTTACAGTTGAAACTGAAGCAAACAGGTTGAGTGACTTGCCTGCGTCACATAGCTAAATGATGTCTGAGGCTGGATTTGAACTCAAGTCTTCCTGAGTATCCATCACTCTATCCACTGCATAACCTAGCTGCCTATAGCCACACACATGCACTCACATACATACATATTTCGCCATAGGGAGGAAATGAAGTGGCGACAGTGGGCAGATGACCGGCTGGTGCACCTTATCTCGCCCAATGTCTACCGAACTCCGGCTGAAGCCCTGGCTTCCTTTGATTATATTGTCCATGAAGGCAAGTTTGGAGCTGTGGAAGGCGCAGTGGCCAAATACGTGGGTGCAGCCGCCATGTTCATCATCAGCAAGAGACTGAAGAGCAGGTAAGCAGAGGCACTGAAGATTCTGGGAGGGTTGGCATCAAGTCTCCACTTGTCACCAGGTCGGGTCGTGTTTGTGGCCTGAGTCCTAAGGAGGAAACAGGGTGATGGGCAGGAGGGTTTCCTGTTCTCCAGAATGGAGATCTTTGAGGGACACGTGCCCTCCAGTCTTCTGAGGATCAGAATGGGCATCTCAGAGCCAGGATTAACTTGGGTCCTCACATGGTCCCAAAGAAGTAACAAGGGAATCACATGGCCATGGAACCTTCTGTAACAAGGGTTTCTTTTTTAAAAATTTATTTATTTTCTTAATGTCTAATGTGAAAGTATTTGCAGATCCTATATGTGATTGTATACCTCCATGGGTGGTGAAGGGGCGGGAGGGAGAGAAAATGTGAAACTCAAGGAATTGTGGAACTCAATCTTGTAAACTAAAAGTAAAAAAACAAATTAATAAAATTTATTTATTTTTAGTTTTCAATATTCACTTCCATAAGATTTTGAGTTCCAGATTTTCTCCTCATCTCTCACCTTCCTACATGCCAAGATGGCATGTGATTTGATATAGGCTCTACATATACATTCATATTAAACCCATTTTCACTTTAGTCATGTTGTAAAGAAGAATTAGAATTAATGGAAGAAACCATAAGAAAGAAGAAACAAGCAAAGAAAGAGAGAGAGCAAATAGTAGGCTTCAATCTGTATTCAGACTCCATAGTTCTTTTTCTGGATGTGGATGGCATTTTCCATCACGAGTCTTTTGGAACTGTCTTAAATCCTTGTATTGCTAAGAAGATGTAAGTCTATGAAAGTTAGTCATTGCACCATGTGGCTGTTACTGTGTAGTATGTTCTGCTTCTGCTCACTTCACTCAGCATCAGTTCATATAAGTCTTTCCAGGTTTTTCTGAAGTCTGCCTGCTCATCATTTCTTCTAGTACTTCTTCCTACTTCATTCCTATACCACAATTTGTTCAGCCATTCCCCAGCTGATGGACAGCCCCTCAATTTCCAATTCTTGGCTACCACAAAAAGAGCTGTTATAAATATTTTTACACACATGGGTCCTTTTCCCATTTGTATGATCTCTTTGGGATACAGACCTAGAAGTTGTATTTCTACATCAAAGAATAGGCACATTTTTATAGCCCTTTGGGCATAGTTCCAAATTGCTCTCCAGAATGGTTGGATCAGTTCACAACTCCACCAACAATGCATTAATGTTCCAGTTTTCCCACATCTTCTCCAACATTTATCATTTTTCTGTTTTGTCATGTTAGCCAATCTGGTAGGTGTAATATGGTACCTCAGAGTTGTTTTGATTTGCATTTCTCTGATAATGATTTAGAGCATTTTTTCATGACTATAGGTAGCTTTAATTTCTTCTTCTGAAAACTTCCTGTTTATATTCTTTGACCATTTATCAATTGGGGAATGACTTGTATTCTTACAGATTTGACTCTGTTCTCTATATATTTTAGAAATGAAGCCGTTATCGAAGATACTGATTGTAAAAATTGTTTCTTAGTTTTCTGCTTTCCTCCTAATCTTTGTAAATAGGGATTCTTGCTGAAAAAGTAGGCAGGCTGTCCCACTGAGAATCCTGGCCCTGCCCTTAAAGCACAGTTCAGTCCCTAATTTCCCAGTCCCTGGAAGGAGCTGGAGGGTCACAGTCATGGGGGAAAGTAGTCTGAGGAAAGAGGTGCCATGGGCCAGTGCTGGGGAAAGCAGTGGAGGGCAGGGCACAGTCACCCTCTTGGTTCATCCTGGCCTAGAGCAGAGGCCCCTAACAGAAGGAAGGGCACCTCCCTTCCCCGTCCCAGCCTGGCTCTGCTGCTCTGGTTTTGCTCTAACATGTGCCATAGGAAGTCAGGACACCTGGGTTCTGTGACGTGAGGCAGCTCATTTCTCCCTGGGACAGTTTCTTCCTTTATAAAATATGAAGGTTGGACTTACTAATCTCAGATCCCTTTCAGGTCCAATATTATCCTTCCCATGACCCCTGCCCCTAGTGTCCCTCATTCCACTCATGATCCCAGAGAGCCAGGAGGTGGTTGCATTTGTGAGAAATGCTCCTTGCCATCACACACATCCTCCCCTCAGCTGTGTGTGTGAGCTGAGACTCTTCTTTCACCCGAGGAATGGCTGGAGCTGGGATGGTACAGTGTGAGCTGCCTCTGAGGGGCCGCTCTAATGGGCTGCATTCCTCCTGTGCAGGCACCATCTCCAAGATGATGTCCGAGAGGACCTGTACCAGGCAGCAAACCAGTGGGTAGCGGCAGTTGGTGAAGACAGGCCTTTCATGGGGGGAAAGGAGCCTAATCTTGCTGACTTGGTGAGAAGTTTGGGGTATCCCAGGGAGGAGTAGGAGATTTTCTGGGCTAGTATCCCCTATCCCAGTCTTTCACAGTGCTGGATTTGGAGTCTGAGGACCTGGGTTCAAATCATGACTTGCCACCTCTGTCCAAGGTCACACAGGTAACCCTGAACAAGTCAGGTAACATCTCAGAGCCTCACTTTCCTCCCTTATAAAATAAGGGTGTTAACCTGTTAGGTCCCTTCTACCTCAAAGCCTGTGATCCTTTGATTTAATAGTAATATGACCTGGGGCAAGTCATTCTGTTTTCTGGAGCCTCAGTTTTCTCAGGTGTAAAATGGAGATAATTGTTCATAGGATTGTTGTGGAAAGTGATGTATAATTCTTACAGCACTTGAAAAATGTGCCTTATTATTTCCTAACCCCTGGAAAGGGGTGGGAAAAGTCCCAGCTATCATCCAAGCTTGTTAGACCCTCCAGGGCTATGTCTCCGTGCCTTCTAGAGGACCTCTACCTAGACATCCTGAGTTGTGACCATAGTTTTCCTGAGGTCCTGTCTCACTGCCAGCTTCCCTTTCCTTCCAGGTCTAGTGTTAGGGCCAAAAGATGAGACCCCCAAGGTTGGGATTTTTAAAAGTTCTGTGTCCCTCTGGGCTGTTTGTGGGACCCAGGGTCCCTGTAACAATTCCTTCTCTCCCGTTGCCAGGCAGTATATGGCGTGCTACGTGTGATGGAGGGCCTGGAGGCATTTGAGGACATGATGTGCCACACTCGAATTGGGCCCTGGTACCTTCGGGTGGAGAAAGCCATTGCTAAAGCCCAAGGAAACTACTGACTCCCTGGTTCTTCCTTCCCAATCGGGGCCGAGTATACCTGTGGATTTTAGAGCCATGGGAGTGCCAGCAAGCAGAGAGGTGTGTGAAGTCCTTTCTCTTTCATCCAGCTCCCTGGGATTGAACCCTGAGCCAGCCTGTTTCTGAGCCTGGGCAGACTCTTAGAGCCCTGGCCTGGGGAGCTGGAGAAGGAGCAGAGAATCTTTTTGAGGGTTGCCCCCGGTCCCAGGGAGGTTCAGATTCCTACTCAGAGCTCCTGGACTTTCACTATTTATTTCTAGTCTTCCTTGAGGGCTATAGGGACCTCTGTCCTAGCCTGCCCTGGTGGCTTTCTCTGGACTCTTGAGTGTCTGGGAGGGAAAGAGTAGGCAAGAGCCCTGGAACCCTATGGGAGGAGCTGTAGACTGCCTAGGACAATTTCTGGAAAGTTCCAAGGCCCCTGAATGGGGGGCCAGGTGGTTCCTTGTGGCCCAGGTCTCCTTGTCCTCTCTCAGAGGGCCCTGGAGGTGGGCCTCCTCAACTGTGAGTCATGTCTGCAATAAAGAAATGGTTTGCTGTTCCAAGGCTGTGACTCAGATTTGTGATGGAATTATGAAATAAAACATGCAAATGAGTCTCTTACATTTTAAAATCCTAAGCTGAGCCTAGAGCAGGAGATCTTGACTCTGTGTGTGTAATGGACCCCTTTGGCAGGCTAGGGAAGCCTTTGGCCCTGTTCTCAAAGTGATATTTTTAAATTAATAAACAAATACATAGTATTTCAAAGGAAACATTTTAATGGAAATACAGTTATAAATTTTTTTAAGAGCCTCTGGGCTTAGAGGATCATAGACCAATTTAAGGGGAATAAGTATTTGCTGCCATTGGATCATTTCTGATACTCTTACCTGCTGAGGCAGACACTGCTTCCTCTCCCTGCCTGCCTTCAGGGATGGGATTACCTTCTTCCTCTCATGTGGGTCCATCTTTGTCACTATGTGTAGGGTGGGGCCTTCAGCCATTATCACCATGTCCATACCCCCTACACAAGTAATTTGAAATGGCATTTAAAATGTTGAAATTGTGATGAGGATATTTGTTCTGGAGGTGAAACAATCTTAAAAACCCTAATCTCAGGGAAAATCAGGAGAACTACCCATATTCCTGCTTTCTTAACTTTAAATATAATCATGGGGATGATCCATGTAGGGCATCCTTAATGAAGACAAGGACAGGCCTTTGCAAACAATTGGTCTTAGGACTCCTTTATACTCTTTTTTTTTTAAGCAGTCAGGGTTAAGTAACTTGCTCAAGGCTACATGCTAGTTATTTTTTGTGGGTGCCAAGTATCTGAGGCCGGAACCAATCCTGGGTTTCCTGATGACTAAGCCGGCGCTCTTACTCACTGCGCCACCTGGCTGCCCCCTCCTTTATACTCTTTTTTTTTTTTTTAAAGCAATCGGGGTTAAGTAACTTACTCAAGGTTACACGGCCAGTTATTTCTGGGTGTGGTGCTGAGTATCTGAGCCCGGATTTGATCCCCAGGTCATCCCGACACGGGGCCAGTACTCTTACTTGCTGAGTCACCTGGCCACCCCCTCCTTTATATGCTTAAAAATTATTGATGGCCTCTCCACCCCTAAAGAGTTTTTGTTTATGTGGATTATACCTATCAATATTTATCACACTGGGGAGGAGGCTACATGGCAAAGTGAATAGAGTACCAGCCCTGGAGTCGGAGGACTTGAATTCAAATCTGGCCTTAGATACTTAACACTTACTAGCCATATGACCTTGAGCAAGTCACTTAACCCCAATTGCCCTGCCTTCCCCCTCCAAAATTTTTTTTAAAAACATTGAGATTTTTATTTAAAAAAAAATATATATATATATTTTTTATATTGGGAATTAAAGCATCTTAATATTATGAAAATAGTTTTAACCTCCTAGATCCCTTGAAAGGGTCTTGAGGTCCCCTAAGATTCCCAGATTATACTTTGAGAACCACTGGCATGGAGAACACAAGATGGTTTGTTGAATCCAAACCTGTTCACTCTAGATGAAAACATAGCCTTAAAAGCCCTCTTCTCACAAGAAACCTCTGATGGGCATGGTGAACTCACTTGAGATTCCTTCACAAATACAACCACAAATGACCCCATTCAGGAGAGGCATGAAATAGGAAGATGAATGGATGCTCACTGCTATCCTGGAGGGTTCAGATGAAAGAGAGAGCCCTGGGGCAGCTAGGTGGCGCAGTGAGTAGAGCATCGGCTCTGGAGTCAGGAGGACCTGAGTTCAAATCCAGCCTTAGACATCTAACACTTACTAGCCCTGTGACCTTGGGCAAGTCAATTGCCTTGGCTTTCCCCCTCCAAAAAGCCAAAAAAAAAAAAAAGAGAGAAAGAGAGCCCTTATTGATGGTGGGCCCCCCAGACTCTCCAGCTTGCATGTGCAGCAAGCTCAGAACATCCAGGGCTCCTCAAAAGAGGCCTCACAACCCACGCAGATAGAAATCTGATGAATGAAAAATGCCTGTTGTTTGGTGTATGTCATGCCAGTCTATCAGTTAGCACATCAGTTAATCAGAAAGCATTTATTAAATGGCACTGTTCTAAGAAATGAAGAGACAAAGGAAGGTAAGGGACCCTGTCCTCAAGGAACTCAAATTCTCAGGGGGAGACTACATGTAAATAACTCAGTATACGTATAAGAAATATACAAAGTATATGGGATGCAGTCTCAGAAGGGAAGGTACTATCAGCGTAGGGGTGAGAGATGGCACAAGGTTACCGAGAGATCTCTTGTAGAAGGCAGAATTTAAGGTGGGCCTTGGAGGAAGCCAGAGAAACTAAGGCAGCAGTAAGAACATCTATCATTCCATGCATGCAGGACAACTAGTGTTGTAAGGCCAAGGGGGCAGGGGATGGACTCTTGTGTTGGAGGACGTTTGCGAGGAGAGGAATAACGTGTAAGAGGAGTGGAGTGGTAGGAAGATGCCAAGCTATGAAGAACTTGAAATGCCAGATACCTATATTTGATCTCAAAGGCCACAGAAAGCCACTAGAGTTTACCAAGTACAGCAGTGACATGGGTGGGACCTACCCTTAAGGAAAATTAGTTTGGCAATGAATGGAAGATGGGTTGGAGTGGGGAGAGACTTGAGGCAGTCTGGGACAAACACCGAAGGACAATGAGTTGGGCCTGAAATTGAACTGGGGGAAGAGAAGGGACTAGAATGAATGTGGAAAATTGCAAAGTACGTTTAAAGATCTGGCTGCTCCCCAGAACAAAGCCCCTTCTCTTAAATCTTTCCCCAGTGATATCATATGGTTGCAAATCCAGGGCTCTCCAAAGAATCCAAGGTATACATAATCCAGAGATCAAGGAGGGTCCAATTAATGGGTACAAGTAGTCTGTGGCTTACATCTGGTAATATCTCACCAATGTATTATTGGTCCCTTAGCAAGAGCAAGGGACAGCAAGAAAGATGTGTGCTCAAAGGTATTATGAGGCTCAAATGAGAATGGTTGTAAAACACTTTGCAACCTTAAAACCCTCTCTAAAAAGCCAATTTTCATTACTCTGGTTATGACTTTGTTCCCTGAGCCTCTTACTCAATTACTGAGCTCAAGCAATAAAAGGGTCTACTCGTAAATGTTTAACCATCAGCCTCTCAGACAAAAACACGTATGCACACACTTTTAAGTTTCACCTGCACTATTAACACTTAAGTCTAGACAATTAGCATAGCAATAAATCAAGCCCTGATTCGGAGGGCCTATTTCTGAGGTCTAAATGCTCATGCTGAAAATTTCACAATTGACTCTTATAGTCCGGTTGGAGCAGGCCCCAGAATCCCTTGTTTTATGCTCCACTCATGTCCACACCATTGAAAAAGACCCAGAGAAGGGCCTATACTGGGAACCCTCATCCGGGATATCGTCTGCATGAGATTTCTAGAACATGACAATCAGGCATGGGCATGTGGTCATCTGCACCCATGGGGGGAATGCCATCTATCAAGGGACTCACCTATAAAACCTGGATGTGATTTATTTTGTAATTATAAGTCTCAGACATGGAGGGCAGCTCAGGAAATGGCAAGAGCTCTGGCTTGGGAATCTGCAGCTTAGAGTTCCCATTCTGCCTGTTATTAGCTATGTGACCCTCTCTCTGTCTCTGTTTATCTCTTTGTCTCTCTCTCTCCCTCTGTCTCTGTCTTTCTGTCTTTTTGTCTCGAAGTCTCAATCTCTCTCTCCACTTCCCAACTCAGACCACCCTCCTCCCTAATCTTGTCCTGAAGTCTTCAACTATCACAACAGGAAGCCTGTTTAAGGGGCGGCAGCTGCCTTCTCCAGGGGCCAAGTTCAATATCACATCCACCCTGCTTCTGGAGTTTTACTGAAATCTGAGAGCTATACTGGGGGCTGACGCTCTATGGGTCACGTTCTGAGAAGACAAAGGGGCCAAAATATGCCTCCTGGGAGAAAAGCCCATCATTGTGGCCTGAGCTGGGCAGTTTCTAAGCATTACCCACCCTCATCCCCCTACCCACCTACACACACACCCCTGCTCCCACAGGTGGACATACAAGGTATTGCAGCTATGGGGAAAAAAGTTCTCATGATGATCCTTCCCCCTAATTTAAAATTAAAAAGAATTTTTAGTCATCATTATTAATTTTTTTACACCACAGTCTTTCCCCAGTAACTCCCTTGAAACTTTCTCTTAGGAAAAAGCCCATAAAGACTTGTATGAACTGATACAAAGTGAAATAAGCAGAGCCAGAATAATTTGTATAATCACAGCAATATAAACCTATGCTAATCTTCTTTGAAAGGCAGAATAACTGATCACTACAATGTTCCAAAGGGCTCAGTCACGATGATCTCCTCTTACGGAGAGAGAGCTGGTGAACTCAGGAGTGCAGAGAGAAACATATTTTCTTCTTTTTCTTCCTTCCTTATTGACTTGCCTGACAATTCATCTACAGAGAAGAGGGAAGCGGGCCTCACTGTCTGGTCTTCCAGAACCAAGATTTTACTTCATTCTGAACTGTAACCATTCTGAGAGTAAGGACTGTATTGTTTTCTTTATTTTTGTGAAGAGAAATAAATGATTATAAGAACTATGGAGAGTGAATTGACAAGATTTGGTAATCGATAGGGGTTGGGGGTGGGGAAGGATTAAAGGAGGAGACACAAAGATCTTTTCAAGATTGCAAACCTGGGTAACTTGAAGGATGGTGGTTTCTTAAGACAGAAATAGGGAATTTTGAGTGATGTGATGTGTGGAAGACAATATAACTGAGGAAACAAAGGTTTGATCTGAGCATATTGAATTTTTTAAAAACTTTTTCTTTTGGTGTAGGCAATCAGGATTAAGTGCCTTGCCCAGGGTCACAGTATCTGAGGCCAGATTTGAACTCAGATCCTCCTGACTTCAGTGTTGGGGCTCTATCCACTGTGCCACTCAGCAGCCCCAGAATATCAATTTATTAAGCAATGCATGGCAATTGCCCAACAAACCAGGACCAGACTCTTCAGCTTAGGCCTGGACTCCAAATAAAGGGAGAGGCAGACTTTTATACATTAAAAATAATTACTCAAATAAGGCCAATTAATTAAAAGGTCAAATTGAGAGGGGGAGAGCAAATAGGTAAAATTCCCTGAAACCAGAAAAGGAGGTGTCCTACTCCCCAAAGTGTCTGTAAACAAAGGAACATAGAAACAATAACTGATCAGTCACTGTGGGGTCAGTTTTCAGATAAGAAATATGAGTTGCTTGAGATGTATAATTGTGAGAAAACTCCTTGCATCAATCTTTGGATATGATTGGGTTTATGGTCAACATAACCTAGGTCCTTAGATAAAGGTCTCTAAGCAACAGTAGAAGTGGCCCAGCATCCCAGCCATGCAGTGGTAACTTCAAACAATACAATAAGGTTTTCTCCCAATTTCCATAACTGAATAAAGTTTTCTCACAAGACAGAATTTGGACTAGACCCATAACTGAATATACGGGAACTGAGCTAGCTCCGTAATTGAGTCACAAGATGAAGTCAGTCATAAAGGGTGATACCATAAGCAAATTAGGAGAGCAAGGAATGGTTTAGCTGTAAGATCTATAGAGAAGGGAAGAATTTATGACCCAACAAGAGATAGAGACCATTATGAAGTGCAAAATGTGTATTAATTAAATTTAAAAGTTTTTGCACAAGCAAAGACAATGCAACCAAGATTAGAAGGAAAGTAGAAAGTTAAGAAACAATTTTTACAACCAGTATCTCTGATAAAGGCCTCATTTCTAAAATATATAGAGAATAGAGCCAAATTTATAAAAACACAAGTCATTCCTCAATTGATAAATGGTCAAAGGATATGAATAGGCAGTTTTCAGATGAAGAAATTAAAGCTATCCATAGTCATAAGTGATTTACAAATCAAAACAACTCTGAGGTACCACCTCACACCTAGCAAATTGGCTAACAAAACAAAACAGGAAAATAATAAATGTTGGAGAAAATGTGGGAAAACTGGAACACTAATGCATTGTTGGTAGAGTTGTGAACTGATCCAACCATTCTGGAGAGTAAATTGGAACTATGCTCAAAGGGCTATAAATAAGTGAATACCCTTTGATCTAGCAATACCGCTACTAGGTCTGTATCCCAAAGAGATTATAAAAAAGGGAAAAAGACCCACATGTACAAAAATTTTTATAGCTGTTCTTTTTGTGGTAGCCAAGAATTAGAAATTAAGGAGATGCCCATCAATCGGGGAATGGCTGAACAAGTTATGGTATAAGTATATAATGGAATAGTGCTGTTCTATAAGAAATGATAAACAGTCAGATTTCATAAAAACCTGGAAAGACTAAACTGATACTGAGTGAAGGGGGCAGAACCAGGATAATATTGTACACAGTAACAGCAACATTGTGCGATGACCAACTTTGAGAGACTTAGCTCTTCTCAGCAATACAATGATCAGTGATCTCAGCAATACATTCAAAAAGATTCATGATAGAAAATGCTACTCATATCCAGAGAAAGAACTATAGAATCAGATCGAAGCATACTATTTTTTCTCTTTTTTTCTTTCTCATGGTTTTTCCCTTTTGTTCAGATTCTTCTTTTACAACATCACTAATGTGGAAATGTGTTTAATATGATTGCACATGTATAGCTTATATTGGGTTGCTTGTTGTTTTGGAGAGGGGGAAGGGGAAGAAAAAATTTGGAACTCAAAATCTTATAAAAGTGAATGTTGAAAACTATCTTTACATGTAATTGGAAAAAATAAAATACTATTAAGTGTGTGGGGTGGGAGGGGGGAGATGGAGTCAATGTCCTTCACTCAGTTGCCTATAATGTTAATGGAATTTGAAGATCTTCCATGCTCTTGATTGGCAAGCAAATAGGTATTTAGCACTTAGTTTCAAGTTAATTCTATCAAGCCTCTGTTAAAGAAACAGAAGGTATGACATAATAGGAAGAGGTGGAACAGGGAGGAGCTAATACCTTATATAAGGAAGAGCACAAGCTGGGCAGTCAGAACTTCTTGGATCAAGCATTATGGAGGCAGAGCAGCTACTGGGGGGTTGGGGGAGGAAAGAGAGAGATTAAGAATTTCATCAAGCTGTGTGGAGGCTGGAGAAAGTGATTTTGATTCTGAGAACTTAGCTTCTCCTGAGACTTCTTCTAGGAACTTCTGCTGAAATTCCTCTTCTGGGAACTTCTGCTGAGAGCTTCCAAGAAACAGGCTGAGGAGCTACCATGAGTGAAAGAGGGAGATCCCTGCTTAAGGGAGCCTGTTCTGTTGTGAAGGCTTGGGAATGTGGGTGTTCACTGCATTAACCATGTGTACCGACTTTGTGGTTACTGTGATGACTTTGACTTTCTGGTTCTGGAACTAAAAGCTTTGGTTCTGTCCTCCATGTAGAGAGTCTGTTACATTTTGTGATTCACAACTATACCAGCATATTCATAAATACCATGGTTGTTGTGAATATTGCATTATTGTTACAATGCCACAATTAACCACTTGTCCTAATCCCCTCATTTCCCTCAATGTAGAATGGATTTGGGCTGGACAGGGTGGGGAAGGAGAAATACAAGTTCTATTTTGGAGTCTAGTTGAGTTTGAGATGACAATGGTACTTCAAATAAGAAGGCGGTGATATGGGACTGGAACTCAAGGGGCTGGATAGACCTGGGCATCACCCAGTAGAGGTGACAATTGAACCTATAGCAACTGATGAGCTCCTCAGGGAAGAGAATATAGAAAGGAGAAGAGGGCCTAGGGCAAAGCCTTGGAAGGCATCTGGTTAGTGGGAAAGAGGATGATTATCCTAGAAAGGAGCCTAATTAGGCTCTTACAAATGGGTTGGAGGAAAATCAAAGAGAGCAGTTATATGGAAGCCAAGGGGAGGAAAGAGTGTCTAGGAGAGATGGGTGATCTAAGATATCAAAAATTGCCAAAAGGTAAGGAGGAATAGCACCTAGCAGTGAAGAAATCATTGGTAACCTATGAGAGCACAGTTTCAGTAAAGTACTAGGTTGGGAATCCAGATTACAAGTGGATGGAGAGGGAGTTAGTGATGGAGAAATGGGAGTAAGAGTTGTTGACCCTTTCTAGGTCTTGGGCTATGATAGGGAGAAGAAATAGAGGATGATTGCTTGAGGAGGTCGCAGGGTCCAGTGAAAGTTTTTTAAGGATGGGGAGATCTAGGCATGTTTGCAGTCAATCATTGACTACTAGAGAAAGGGAGGGAATGAGGGAAGGAATGATGGCGAAAGTTCCTGGAGGAGAAAGGAGGAAATGGGAGTAAAAGTGTGACTTTGGAGGGGAGAAGGACCAAGGCTTCATCACACACCGAAGCTTCAGTGGGCTTCATCATACACTTCTCATTAAAGAAGGTCACTTAATAGACCCTGGTAGGATCTATCCAGATTTTAATTTCCTCATTTTTTGTAATGGAGCATTACAAAAATGTAATGTAAAGAGACTTAAATGGTTCCCTTGTTGTAGATAGAGGTCCAGAGCCAGCAGTCAAGGGATTCAGAGCAAGGTAAGGCTACTCAATCCTTCTCCTCTTCTTCTCTTTCATCCACCGCATGGGTCATACAAGGTTAGGGTGGCTTTATGTCTAGAGGGGGCCTTAGAGAGAACTGACCACATGTCTCCTATCAATACTGGGAAAATTCCCAGGCTAAGGGAAGGTTTTCAACACACATCTATTTCTTATTTATCTATTGCTTAAAAAGGCAATGTGGTTAAGTGACACAGTAAGTGTCTGAGGTCGGATTTGAACTCAGGTCCTCCTGATTCCAGGGCCAATGGTCTATCCACTGTGCCACCTAACTGTCCCTCAATATGCATTTATGAAATACTTACTTATATGACAGGCCTTGGGCTACAAAGCCATAAACAAAAGTCCCTGCCTTCCAGGAGCTTATATTCAATTGGGGGCAGGGAGGGAAATGTGGGGAAGGCAAGTAAAGTCTATACAAATAAGTATAATAAGAGTTAAATGAAAAAGAAATAGGCTATATATAGCAAGGAATGAATAGAGGAGTGTGGCTGAGCTGAAACCTGAAGGAAAGCAAAAGATTCTAAGAACAGAGATGAGAATTAAGTACAGCCACCATGATCAGCCAAGATAGGTATAATCATGGTAATGGGCTATCTTACTCTATATTAATTGGGGAAAAGTGTATTGATGTCTTTTGTTTTCATTTCCTGATATACTCGCCCCAAATCCACTGAACTGTACTTTATAACAAAGGAAAACAGTTAAGTAAAATCAACTGACTCAGAGACCACGTGGCCAAGTATACCCCATTCCACACTCACAGTCCCCCACCTTAACAGAGGGTGTCAAACACAGCTGACTGAATCTAGCCTTGTCCCTTTTTGTAGATCTATGAATTGCCTGAGGCTGACCAGACATTGTCACTCCCAGCCTCAGACTTTTTCTAAAATGGTCCTAAATTCTCCCCTTCTGGATTCCCTACCTTTCTTGAGGGACTTTCTGTTGTTATACAAGACAATTCACTTTGGGAAACCACTGAACATCCCAATACCTTTGCATCTGCAGCCCCTCTTCCTCTACCCAAATACTTTATGAGAACCTTGAATCCAGTCCCGTCTTTGGCCTCCCAGCACTTGCTGTTTCGTAGAATCCCAGTTGCAGCTCCCTGTCCTGACTAACAACCATAATTTTTGCTATCTTGTCTGCCTTTGAGTTAATTCAGATTGACAGAGGGTATGTTTCATCTTCTGTGCTCTGGGACTGAGAGTCATCCTTACAGCTCAGATGAGGTTTGTTGGGTGGAGTAGCATCAAACTCAAATAGAAAAGATGACCACTAAATTATACATAAGGACCCCTATTGACTTAAAAAACCACCTACTGACATTATCTATGTTTTACTGTATCTTTATTTATTTAGTTAAATATCTTCCAATTACATTTCAATCTGGTTCATGCCCTAGGTGGGTTTGATACCACTAGAGTACAGTACAAAACACCCATAAAGTAGGGGGAGTGGTTAGGTATCTGTCACAGGTAAAAGACTATTATGAAGCCTTGTGGGACAGTGGAAAGAGAAATTGTTCTGAGATGTTGAGTTCTTTCTGCTCCTGTTTCTGTAGCTTCCTATCTGACAAGCCTTGGGTAAGTTACTTGACCTTCCTGGGGTCAGTTATTTTTCTTTTTTTTCTTTCTTTTTGGAGGTGGGAAGGCAAGGAAATTGGGGTTATGTGACTTGCCCAAGGTCACACAGCTAGGAAGTGTTAAGTGTCTGAGGCCAGAGGTCAGTTCTTTTTCTGTAAAATGAAAGGGTTGAGCTAATTGGCTTCTGTGGCTTCTTCCAGATCTAAATCTATGACCCCATAATGCAAAGAGTTTAGGAAATCATCCCAACAGCAGTAAGGACCTTTCAATTGTCTCTTTGACCTCTAGATCTCCTAGGCTCCTCTAGGCTGGGTCTGGAGTTTAAAAGGTAAAATTCCACTTTCACTGAGCATTCCATAAGCTTATCACAAATTTTGGGCATTATTTTGTTCCCATCTAGGCCTCTTGGCTTGTGCCTCATTTCTCATTAAGATTCCTATCTCCCTTCCTACTTCTTGTGAGCCAAGGGAAACATACTTTCATTATAGTCTAGAGTACAGGAAATCATACAAGAAATCAGAATTAGAAAGTCAGAGTAATAAAACACTGGGCTCTGGCGGGCTGCTCAGTTCAGCCATCTCCATGACTATAGCCACCCAGGCTTTTATGGTTGAGCTCACACCCAAGGGAACAAAAGTTCCCAGGAGTTTTTGGCAGTGGAGAGCTATTGCTCATTTCCCCTAATATCACAGTCAATAAAGTGGTAGAATGGGAAGTCTTACTATATCCCCATTAGCTTGGGAAGCAGTTTTCCCAAAGATCTTGCCTCTCCTATCCAGTTAGGATGCACTGTGCATAGAGTGTTGTTCTGGGAGTCAGGAAGTCCTGCATTCAAATCCAGACTCAGACACTTCCTGGTTGTGTAACCCTAGGCAAGTCACTTTATCTCTATTCACCTCAAATTCCTTACCAATAAAATGGGGATAAAAACAACACCTACCTCACAGGGTTCTTGTGTGGATCAAGTAAGATAATATTTGTAAAATGCTTGGCACAGTGCCTGGCACACAATAGGCATGTCATATAAATGCTCATTCTCTTCCCCCTATCCCCATATTTCTTTCTTCCTCTTTCAGCTCAGTAGCTTGACATGCAGTTTCTCCCTTCTCCCAGGTTAGGCTCCTATAGGTCACAGCCTTTGATGGTCTACATTTTATTTTCCCATGGCTCTACTTCTTACAACAGTAAATAAATATTTACTAACATTTTTCTGACTTCCCCATACTCATTATATCTATGGGGTCCAACCATGAACAATGAACACCTCTCCAATTATTTAAATCTTCTTTTACTTCTGTAAGAGTGTTTTATAGTTGTAGTTCATAGTTACATATAATTGGAGTGCATCTTGGCAGATTAAATGTCAAGTATTTTATTCATTTTGTAGTTTTTTTGAATGGAATTTCTCTTTCAACTTCCTCCTAGTTTTTATTGTGTATGGAAATGCTGGAGGTTTTTGTGAACTCATTTTGTGGTCTGTCCCTTTACTGAAGCTAGTAAATTTGATTTTAGAGAGTTCTCTGGAATTTTCTAAATAAGCTATCCCAGGATCTCAGACTCATAAATTTAGTATTGGAAAGGAGCTATCAAGGTTATTTCCTTTATTTTACAGATGAGGAAACTGAGGCACAGGAAAATTAATTGACTTTCAGTCACAAGGCAGTAAAGATCAGAGGTGGGATTTGAACCTAGGGCTTCTTACTCAGAGGTAGTGTTCTTTTTTGTTATGCCACACTGTTATTCTGTTGTTCTTAGGGTTGTGTTAAGTTCTTTCTCCTGGTTGTCTGCAGAATTTGTTTGACAGAGGAATTGTTAAATCTAATCACTATTTGTCTTAGAATTTGTAGCATAAAGTGTATATGTGTGTTGTGTTCTGGAGGCAATTTGTGGATCTTTTTACCTAGCACTTTGTTTTCTGTGTTCACAAGTTCTGGAAAGTTTTCTTATATTATTTCTTGCATTATGGTATTCATGTTTTTTTTACTTGTCATGTTCTTCTGGGAGACCTATAATTCTTAAGCTGCCTGTACATAACTTGACTTTGAGATCATTATATTTTGCTTGTATAGAGATCATATTTTCTTTCAATGTTGGTTTTTTTTTTTTGCTTTTCTTCTTTTAAATAATTCTTCACTTCTTTGTATTTGCCTTCCCAATTAGTTAATCTGCCTTTTGCTTCTTTGATGAGGTTTACCATCATGGATTCATAGTTTTTCTATTTGTCTGATTTTCTATTCTTCTGAACAAGAGGTCATACATTCTGATTTCACAATCCTTATTTCTCTCTTGAGCTATCTGGGAACATTTGGATGTCATTTTGTAATTTCTTGGTTATAGGGTCCTCTATCTCATTAGGTATAATTTATTTTCCATTGTCTTAAATATTTATTCAGAGATGTGTGGACTTGTTTGGAAGATCTGGAGACCATATTCCCTTCTGTTATCAATATTTTCCTTGCTGGTTTATCTGCTTGTGCTCAAGGTCTTTGACTGAATTTTCTTCCTCCTGAAATCTTAGGTCATTTCAGTCTTTTTTCCTTATGCTCCCCTGTTGCTCACTTTCTGGCTCTTTCCCCTTTTAATGGAAGCTTCCCCAGGAGCTGGACCTCAAAGATGCTTCAGCCTTCTCTGACATGAAGAAATTCTCTTTTTACCAGGCTTTGTCTCTGCCTCAAGCAACTTTTTGGAGGACAGAATTAGATTGGTTGTTGGGGTGGGGGTGATGCCTCAGCCTTTCCTTCAATTCTGCTGTAGCTCTTCATGCATGCAACCACTCTGTGCTAGTTTTCTTTGTTCCTCAGTTTTCTAACTGAGCACTGTTAAAGTATAGCACACTGTAGTCTCAGGAAGAGAACACTTCCTGCTTACATAGGGTCAGGGGAAGGTGGGAGGGTCAGAGTTGAATTCTGTTGCAAACTCATGGAATGGTTTGTGTAGTCTAGCCAGAGCAAGGTGTCCAGTGAGGGAGGAAGTGTTGATTGAGTGCCTTAGGGATTAGAGATTAGTCTTCTATTATTAATTCATTAGGTTGTTGCCCTGTTAGAGTTCTTGGTGGTCTGAGACCATAGAAACAGCTGAATTTGCTTTATCTCTTGTGAGGATTGGATAAAATGTCTAGTCCTCCATCTTGATGGTCATGTATTTGAAATATCAATAGGCTGGAAGTTCTTTGTTTGGTGTCATGGACTCCTTTGTCCGTCTAGTGAAACCCATAAATCTCTTCCCAGAATAATGTTTTTAAATGCGTAAAACATGTAGGATTATAAAGGAAACCAAGTATATTGATTATATATAAAGGAAACCAAATATATACAATTATAAAAAATATTTTTAAAAGTTCCTGGTTCCCAGGTTAAGATAATTTACAATAGACATCTAGGTAGGGATATTCTTCATGAAGCTGGTGATTTGATACCGGGGCTTAGGAAAGAAAATAGGGCTTGAAAGGTGTATTTGGTTATCATTGGTGTAGACATGGTCATTGAACCTATGGGAAGTGATGAGACTATCAAGAAAGTGAGTATATAAAGAAGAGAAAAAAAATCCACAATAGAATCATAGTTCCCCATGCTTATTGGGAACAGGAATAATGATACAACTAAGGGAACTAAATAGGAGTCACCAGACATGTAGGAGAACCAAGAAAGAGCTGTGTCACAGAAGATAGGGGGGAAGTAGGTGGATTAAGAGACTGTAAGATCTGGGAGGGATTTTAAATACATACATAAATATTCTATGTGTATATGAAATATTTAATAATATTAGAACATAAAACATAGAATTAAAAAATTAGAAAGGACTTGAACTTGGATTTCATTTAGTCTAGTCCTCTGTGATAAGCTACTTTGCAGCAAGAGAGTGTAGTATTCAGTGAAGTGGAAAGACCACTGGCATCTGAGTCAGAACCATTCCTGCCTTGTCCATCAGACAAGGATATTGGTCAGGAACAAATGAGATAATGGAAGTAAAAGTGCTTTGGAAACAGCAACACGGAATGGAAAATTAAGTATTGTTAATGTTACTATAATTAACTTCAATACAAGGCAACAATGCTGCGTTTCATAAAAGAGGTACAAATAAAGGACTATGGTATTTTATCAGAGACAAATTCAACCACGGGTTGGGATAATCCAAAAAAGCTTCATGGCAGAAATGGCATTTGAGCTAGGCTTTAGAGAGGAAGAATAGGATATGGTAAGTGGAGTTGGTAGGAGGTCATTCTTGGTATTTACTTACTTGTGTAAATGTTGTGTTCCAGTAAAATGTAAACTAATTGAGTGCAGTGATTCCATTTTTTGGTCTCTGTGTGACACACATAAGGTTGTATATGTATGTCATGGGTCTCCCAGGTGACAATGGAAGTATTACAATAGTAGTCCACACAGATCATGGGCTCTATTTTTTGCAAGTCTACAAGCTAAAACCCAAAAACCTTAAATCACTCAATGGGAGCTGCCTCAGACAAACTGAGACCTGGGAAAGACCTGAGCTTAAAAAGGCCAAGGTCTTCCACTACATCTGGGGCCATCACCAGAATCTTGACCTGTCTTGCCACTGGATTCTGATAACTCTGGAGGATAGAGTGAGGCTGATGATTTTCCACAGCCCTGCTTCACTTAAGTCCAATTCATTTATAAGTCAAGACAACCCCCTGATGTCTTCGGTCCTTCCTTGAGATCACAGCAAGTCCAAAGAAAAGAAACCTGTCAATTCAACTAGAAAGGGGGTGTAATATGTAGTCTTTCCACCAGGTGGTGGTCTACTACAGCCACTGGCCAGGGAGCAGCTATTTAGACAAGAAATTGCCTCTCCCGTTGTGTGGCTGAATAGGTTAAATTTGAAATTTATTCTAGGAAAAAAGAAAATGGTATGTTGCTCTGAATTATAACAATTATAGAACTCTCTATATGGTCCCACCACAGAGCCCACACTGTGGCCTTGAACATTTTACTGTGCAAAGAAAATTAAGGAGAAATTTAAGAGCTAATCCTGTGGCACACTCAACCCCTACTGGTTCATGCTGATGGGCCTTGGGTCTGGGGAGAAAAGTTCCCAGTCTACCCAGCAGCTGAAAGTCGTGGAAGGATTAAAGGGAGGGACTATGTCTCACATAGAGCCAGTGCTAAATGACGGCTTACTGATGGATTGATTGTATTTCCTAGGATGGGAATCAGGGTGGATAATTGTCCTAAGGGAAGGAAAGAGAAAGACAGAAAATGGGTTTGCTCTTTATCTCACCTTCTAATGAAATTTTTCACATGTTTCCCACTCAGTCTTAAATCTGTTCTCAACTGCCATCTTCAGCAACACTGGTTAGAGGGTCAGAGGATAATAGATTTGTTTATTTTTTACGTTTTCATTTTATTTTCAGTTCCAAATTCTTACCTTCCCTCCAATTCCTCTACACCTATTGAGAAGGCAAGAAACACAAAATCCATACAAGTATGAAGTCATGCAAAATTCACATTAGCTATGTTCCAGGGCAAAAAGGAAAAGGAAGAGGAAAAAAATGCTTCAATCTGTACTCTGCATCCACCAGTTTTCTGTGTGGAGATGGATAGGATTTTTCATCATTCATTGGTAACTATGGTGAGTCATTGTATTGATCAGAGTTATTAAGTAGCTGATTTCATTATTGCTATAAATTGTTCTCTCAGGGGCAGCTAGGTGGCACAGTGAATAAATAGATCACCAGCCCTGGAGTCAGGAGGACCTGAGTTCAACTTTGACCTCAAACACTTAACACACATACTAGCTATATGACTTTGGGCAAGTCACTTAACTCCAATTGCCCTCCAAAAAGCAAAAACTTAAAAAAAAAATTACGTTTATAAATTGTTCTCCTGGCTCAGCTCACTTCACTTTATATCAGTTCATAAAAGTTTTCCCATACAAGTTTTAGTTTCTGAAACCATTCCCTTCATCATTTCATACAACACAATAGTATTACATCACATTCTGATACCATAACTTGTTCAGCCATTCCCCAACTGATGGACATACCCTTAATTTCTAATTCTTTGCTACCACAAAAATAGCTGCAGTAAAATATTTTTGTACATATAGGTCTTTTTCCTTTTTCTTTGACCTCTTTGGGACATAGACATAGTAGTAATATTGCTGGGTCAAAGGGTACACACAGTTTAATTATTTGGGGGGTATATGGGTATAGTTTCAAATTGCTTGGTTGGACCAATTCACAGCTCCACCAAAAGTTTGTTAGTGTACCTATATTCCTACATCTCTTCCAATAGCTGGAGGATCATAGATTTAGAGTTGGAAAGGGAACTTCTGGGTCATATGACCAAAAAAATAGAGAACTAAGCATTTTCTTCAGTCCCTCAAAAGAGTAATTATGTTCAAAAGGTAGAAAAATTACAACTGTCTCCACAGGTCAAGACAGTAAGAAACTTAACAAGGAAATAGCTTTATGAATTAACAGCAAAGATGCTAATCCATGGAATTCTCTCTTAGCACCCCCTCTCCCTCCCCCCCCCACCCTGCACTCTGGCAGGGCACACAACTCTACCCACTGACTGGTGTTCTAGGATCTGTTCAGCAATTTTCTTGCTGATACTGTAGTCTCTGCTAGCATACTGCCCCTGCCTTCACCCAATTACTGTGTGGCAACAAGCAACAGACCTCAGATCTGCTCACTCACTTTCTGTGGAGGTGGAGGGAGAGGGAGATGGGAGTGAACTCTGCCTGGGGCAACAACTATTTAGCCAGAGGACAGAGGGAACTGGGGTAAAGGGCTGGTATGTGGGCAGGACTACACCAGGTCTAAAGGAAAGGAGATTGGCATCTAGCTAGAGCCAGTACTATCCACCTAGAAATCACTTTGGACAGAGTGAAACGAAGGAAAAGTGAATTCCCAATGTGGGAGAAGGATGACACAGCTTTGTGGTATGGTTTCCAGGTACCTGACATCAAAGGAGATGGAGACAGAAAATGAACAATAGGGATATCAAAGGAGTAAAATAAACAACAAACTAAAACCACCACAGAGCCTAGAAGGAAGAAAACTCAGTTAAAAACCTAGTACACAAGCAGATAAGTCAGCAGAGAAGACATTAAAACAGAAAGGAAGATGGCTACCATCTCAATGTCTGAAAACATCCATGATATTCCTTAATGATTCAAGAGAGAAACTAGAATCTTGGAAGAAGAAATTAAAGGGAAACAAATAATAGAATCTATAGACCATACCACAGAAATAATTCATATAATTAAAAAAAAAACTTAAATCCATGGTGGTAAGTCATTCCAAAGAAGTAAAAGAGAGAACAGCTGGCATACAGATATACTGGAGGAACAATATGGAAGAGGAGAAATAAAAAGCAATTTAAAAGTAAATATGATCTTGATGCAAGCAAAACGCATTTATCTTGAAGACCCTCCAGCTAGCAGCTAGGTTGTGCAGCAAATAGAGTGCTGGGCCTGGAGTCAGGAAAACTCCTTGTCTTGAGTTCAGATCTGGCCTCAGACACTTCTTAGCTGGGTCACCCTGGGTAAGTTACTTAACTCGGTTTGTATCAGTCTCCTCATCTGTAAAATGATCTGGAGAAAGAAACCATCCCCTTCATCATTTCTTACAGCATAATATTATTCCATTACTTTCACATACCATAACTTGTTCAGCCATTCCCCCCCAAATGATAGGCATCCCCTCAGTTTCCAATTCTTTGCCAACACAAAAAGTTGCTATAAATATTTTTCTACATTTGGAACCTTTTTCTCTTTCTTTGATCTCTTTGGGGAATAGACTTACTAGTGGTATTGCTGGGTCAAAAGCTATGAACAATTTAATAGCTTTTGGGGCATAGTTCCAAATTGTGTTCCAGAATGACTGGACCAGTTCAAAACCCTGCCAACAGTGCATAATGTACCTGTTTTCCCACAGTAACTCTATAATTTATTTTCTTTTTTTGTCATCTTAGCCAGTCTGATGAGGTGTGAGGTGGTACCTCGGAGTTACTTTAATTTGCATTTCTCTAGTGATTTAGAACATTTTTTTCATATGTCTATTGATAGCTTGGATTCCTTCTTCCTCTGAAAACTGCCTATTCATATCCTTTGGCCATTTATCAATTGGGGAAAGGTTCTTATTCTTGTAAATTTGATTGAATTCCTCTTGGAAACGAGACCTTTATCAGAGAAACTTTATACAAATATTTTTCCCAGTTTTCTGATTTTCTTCTAATTTTAGCTGTGTTGATTTTGTTTGTACAAAAACTTTTTAACATGACTAATGTGGAAATATGTTTAATGTGATCATACATGTATTAGATTACATACTGTCTTGGGGAGGGAAGAGGGGAGCTAGGGGGAAATTTTAGAACTCAAAATCTTACAAAAGTGAATGCTGCAAACTAAAAATAAATTAATCGATTAATTTAAAACCTTTTAATTTTAAGCAATCAAAATGATTGATTTTTACCTCTTGTGAACTTCTCCATCTTGTTTGGTCATGAATTCTTCCTCTCTCCATATGGGTGATCCACAGGTAATTTTTTCCACATTCTACTAATTAGTTTATGATGTCCCCCTTTATGTCTATATCATGTAGCATATGCTCAAGGACCTTTTACAAAAATTAACCATGTATTAGGGCACAGAGATATTGAATGAAGCATTTATTTAGTGTTTATTATAAGGAAAGCACTGTGCTAAGTGCTGGGAATACAAAGAGAAAAAAGTAAGACAGTTCCTGCTTTCAGGGAGCTCACGTCCTACTGGGGGAAAACCGCACCTGGAAGGTTTCAGCTGCATGTCAGATGGAAAAGACCCATGGTCCTTAAGATACAGCAGCAAAGCAGATGGTCATGCCTCTTCTCCAATGTCATTTTCACTGAGAAAATCATGGCTGTTTTTGATGTGGAAGTGTTTGACAAGCAAAGGACTTTGGTGTGACAAGAACTTTCTTGTCATGTGGTTGTATTGCAAATAAATGTACAAGGGCAGAACTAGTAACCATATCCTGACCTATACCATCAGTAACAAAGTAAAAATAGTATTCAGTTCAGGGAACACAAAAGACAAAGGTCGAACTGGAGACCTAATGACGAAATCCTAAATAACAATTGCACCAAAGAACAAATCATAAAACCAAAAATTATTTGAAAGACAATGAGGCTCAATGATTTTAGAAAAGAATAGAGAGACCTCCACAAAATAGTGGAGTGAAATGAGCAGAAGCAAGAGAACATTGTATACAGTAACAGCAGTATTGAGAGCAACCAAGTCATTCTGACTATTAGAAATACCCAAACTGACCTGAAGGACTCTATGAAGGAAGCTGCTGCTTGAATCCAGAAAGGAATACTGTTGTGCTGCAGGAAATGATGAGTTGGTTGATTTAGAAAAACATGGAAAGATTTGGACTTACCAAGGAAGATGCTATCCACCTTCAGAGAAACAGATGATAGGAGGAAATAAGCATAGTACGGTCTTATGTGTATCTGTATGAGTGTGTGTATATATATACACATATGTATATACATGTCTGTGTTTATAGATATCTATGTATATGTATATATCTACGTTTAATTGCAGCCTTCTTAGGGGGAGAAATGAAGTAAAAAGTAAACAACAGAAAACAACAAAAAAAGCAAAAAGAAAGCAAAGACAGCAGCTTTGAAAACAATGTATAGCATTTATTACGTAGGTTTTCTTGAAATGGAAATTTATTGTTTTATAATCAGTCTAATGTTACGGTCTGCTGTGAATATGGCAATATTCTTTTTTTCCTTTTCTTACTTTGTATTTAAGTGTAAAAATTTTAAAACTTAGAAAAATAATAAATGAACATAATCACAAAAAAAGACAATAAGAATGATAAAACAATATACCAAAATTTCTGGGATGCAGCTAGAGATGGAAAGGATCTTATTGGCTATCTAGCCCAACCCCATCATTTTATAGATATGGAAACTGAGACCCATAGAGAAAAAAAAAATTACTTTTCCGGAGTCTCACAACTAGGGTTAACATCAGGATTTGAACCCAGGTCTTTGTGACTTTGAGCTCAGCACTCTAGCCATGACAACATATACTGGTCTCCAAATTTCTCCCTGGCTACTGAGGGCACAGACTTTTTCAGCTATGCTTAAAATTGTCAGCCTGAGCACAGTGGTTGATAGTTTTCTGGCCACCATGGCCAACAGGCTACATGGTGTCAGCTGGGTTCTCTCTTTTTCTAGTGCCTAATCTGAATGACTGAGCAGAAGTTTTCCTAAGGGCAAAGGAAGAATTTCCAGGATGTAGGAATCTCTCTGTCTGACTTCTTGGTGGTTATATCACTAATCTATTTCTCCTTCTCAGACTTCTGAAGGGAAAAGGGGTACCATGACTACTATATTTGTATCATCAGCACCTAGCACAGAGCCTTGAATGTAGCAGCACTGAATGTTTGTTGAATTGAATGAGCACAGATGCAGAGGAAGGAAAACACAGGATATATCCAGGAAATGGTGAACAGTAAGTTTTCATTATGTTCATGGGGAACCATGGGAAATAAGGGTGGAAAGGAATGTTAGGACAATGAGTGCCAGACTGAGGAATTTGTGCATTTACATACTGACACAGGGACTAAGGGCTTTTTAGGTCAGGCCTGACATATGGTTTGGAGGGAGGGTGGGGCATGCTCATGATGGTCATGGGGAAATACTTTAGCATGACCATAGAGAGTCTCTTTTTCTCTTCCTTAAGAAAGTGGGAGACTAGAGAACATAGTTCCTCAAAGCTTAAGTAGTAATATAGTAATAATGTCCATCAGTTTTTACACACACACACACACACACACACACACACACAGCCCTTATGTAACCTCTGGCAGTTTGCTCCCTCCCCCGCCCCCTTCCATCAATGTAAAATGAGGATCTTGGTCTTGATGATCTGCACCCACCCCTCCACCCCAGTCTAGCATCTTGTTTCTATGAAATATAACTTGTCTTTCTTTGTTCCTGCTTCTCTGAGACCCACAGGTCAACCTTGGGTCTTCTTCCACCATATTTCCCCACAGGCTGTCTGTCTTGCTTTTCCTTGGTTTTCCCCCTTCCTGCCTTGGCATGTTCAGTCATCCTGATCCTTTACCCCCTGATTTAGGCCAGAGTGGGGAAGTTGGAGCCTTGACTAGGAAAAGTTCCAAAGGGCCCGGCTGTAGGGCCAGCATGGAAAGGAAGAAGGGCAGAGTCCTTAGGTGATGGAAGGCTTCCATAATCACCAGCAATTAGCAGCCCTATCTTCTCCTTTGAATGCCCCTTTGTAGCAGCAAGCACGCCAAGCATCCTCAGGGTTTGCAGCCACCACAGGTTCTTGGATCTGCTTTGTTAAAGGAAAGCAACTCAAAATGGGTTAACAAGCTTACTTTAATCAGTCAGACATATATTGTTTACCTTGTTCAGGGGAAAAAGGTCAGCACCCCAAACTTCAAAATATACAGACAGAATTATCAAGACATTAACAGATCAAGTAGACAGCTTTCCAAACTGTCCAACCATTACATCCATACCCAGTCAACATCTGGGTTTCCACATCTGGGTTTTTCAAAGCTGGGGGACTCTCAACAACGGCTTCCCAGAATTCAGATCAAATCACAGAACACTTCTCAAAGTGAGCCCCAAAACAAAGCTACACATCAGGGCTTATATAGCCTTCTCCTGGCTCAGAGAATGTAACAACCTTTTGGACCCACTGGCCAATCAAAAAGTATCTACTAAAAAACAAGCCTCCCACCCCAGGTTCCAGGTGCACGTTAGCCTAGGGGCAGGGAAGATCTTTAAAATTTACACTCTCATTAC
Source organism: Petaurus breviceps papuanus (assembly GCF_028583685.1). Taxonomy (NCBI): domain Eukaryota; kingdom Metazoa; phylum Chordata; class Mammalia; order Diprotodontia; family Petauridae; genus Petaurus; species Petaurus breviceps. Next base: position 10,988,007 of record NW_027187344.1, read on the forward strand.
ACCCTTATAGTTTCTATCCTGAAGCACCAGACAGGAATGAGATAAGGAGATGATTTGGAGGGTATGTGAAATTGTGGGAAGGTTATCAACTGCCACAGTGACCAAGAGACCTAGACTACTACATGTATCATACAGGAGAGGACAATCATGGGAGAAGCCTCAAGGAGAGACTTTGTATCTTTGAGCCTGCCTTGGATGGAGGTCAGGTGGTGATCACAAAGATAGACAGCAGTGGGGAATTTCCCCCAAGTCCTTTTGATGGGGTGCATCCAGGCTGTCAAAAAGCTTAGCCACTGAAACATGTGGAAAAACATTGCCTGAGAAGCAGAATGGATGGCAAACTTGTCAGGTGAGTTAGAGGGGACCTCTCAGAAGTCTTTGATTTCAGAGCTTATCTTGAAGTCTCTGCTGAGCAGAGCTGGAGAGGAGCTGCCATTCACCTATAGAGGCTGTTGCTTTTTCTCCTGTTTATAACTGTGATGCTGGGAGGGTAATTTGTTTATAGCTTTTCTCTGCCAATGATGTCTTGGAGCATCTGCCCACATGGGCAAAAGTGAAGTTGTAAACAGGGGCTCAGACCTCATTAGAAACGGAAGGTCAGACTGCTGGCTGCTTATTAGAACTTTTGACTATATCTTTTGAAATTTCAGCTTTATATAATAAATGTGTTCTACAACATGCAAGCACGTATGCCTTTTGGGTCAAAATGGGGAAGTACATAAGAATCTTTTTTTTTTTTTGCATTTTGGAGGGTGGAATGCAGAGCAAGTGGGGTTAAGTGACTTGCCCAAGGTCACACAGCTAGTAAGCATTGTGTCTCGGGCTGGATTTGAACTCAGGTCCTTGACTCCAGGGCCGTTCAATGCGCTACTTAGCCACCCCAGGACATAAAAATCTTAATGGGAAATGAGGACAAATGAGTCTATTGTAATAAATTTTGAAATGTTACATAATTTTACATTTTAAACCCTGAAATGAAAAGGAAGCCTAGTAGGCCGAAATCCAGGTGAGCCGTGGTATCCAATATAATGCAAGAACTATATCTTTTTCATATTTGTATACCCACTTAATGGTGTTTACCTGTTCTTTCTCCAGTGCCCATACAAGGGGTGGTGGCATCAGAAGAGAACTTCCTATATTGGCTGTATCATCAACACTAACACCTCTGTGTGGGGCAACCTCCTTTACATGTATATACTAACACTAAGGATACTTGTGCTATGTCAAATGCTTTCCTGCAATACCCTCAGGACTTGGGAGCTTTTCTATCTGCCCCACAACTAGCCTTTTTTATATGCTGTCTCCCCCAATTAGAGTGAGCTCCATGCTCCATGAAAGCATGTTTTTATCTGTACTAGCAGATAAAATGTTGGATATGGACTTAGTAAGACCCCGAGTTCAAATCTTGTCTCAGATACTTACTAGCTGTGTGACCTTGGAGAAGCCATTTAACCTTTCTGCCTCAGTTTCCTCATTTGTAAAAATGGGGATAACAGGAGCACCTAGCTCCCAGGGTTGTTGTGAGCATAAAATGAGCTATTTGCAAGGTGCTTGGCCAACCCTCAGGTGCTATACAAAGTCAGCCATCATTGCCATCTCCAGTGTTTAGCACATCATGAAATGCTTAATAAATGCTCATTTATTTTTTCCTTCATTCATATATGAACTTCAGGTTTAGCACCAGCTAACAGACCCATCTTCCCCTCATGGTCCCAGCCATTGTGTAGACTCAAGGGAGAATACCTGCATTCCTGTACCCTTGTAACATCACCCCCACATTCCAGAACTGAGTACAGGGCCTCTTTGAACATATCTCATACTCAAAAAAAGTTTATCTTAAGTTTACAGTAGGATTATCACTAGGGGACAGCTGATGAAACAATCCGTTGCAAGGACAGAGCTTAATCCCATGGAATTTGCATGTTACAGATTGACTGGTCTGTCAAGGAGGCAAGTGCTGCAAAAAAAATGACCAACTGCTTCCCATTTGTCTCCTCCACGTACAATGTGGGGCTGAAGCCCAAGGTTATGTTGCCTAGCCCTGTAACTTGATCTCCAGAGGCTATGGAACAAGCTCTAGGCACAATAGACAGAGCACCATAAAAAATGAGGGTTTGGCTGCCACAAGGCCTGGATCAGATTACTTTCTGAATACTTTTGTAGTTGTTTGTCCCTTCGTTCTCAAACAGGACCATGACATCAGGGAGGTGATGTCATGCCTTGCAAGGGAATTGGACTTAAGTGAGGAAGGGCTGTATTAGGTCACCAGTCTCACTTTCTCCTCCAGAGCCATCTTTGGGTCCAGTGGCCAGATATAGATCAGGACATGGAGATGGCCCTTTTCCAAATACTTAATAAAGGAAGGAAATACCATCTCCAAACCTGAAATCCAAATCTTTGTGAATGGTTACCCAGGAAGATAGAATTAAGGGGATGTAAAGGAAGTATGGTTTTTGTCATACTTAGGAGGGAATACATCTGACTTGGCCATGATGATGCAGAAAAGAGAAGAAGCTGTCTGAAGAATTGAAGGATCCATGGAATCTTAAGGGTGGTAGAGGAAAAAACTAGAACTCAATGCTCACACAAGACATATGCAATTAACCAAAGTTGCAATTTCAGAGGACTATAGCACAGACTGGCCCAGGGTGAGTGTATGAAGGGCCTTAGGTAAAGTATAGGCAACTGTGCCTACAAAGGGGAGCTGATGTGAGGAAAGCCTGGCTTGTCAAGAACTAGTGGTTGGAATATTATTTCTGGAGTGTTACAAATAGGGGTACATACTGCCACTTTAATTTTACACCGAGAATGGAATGACTTTTGTATAGTGCTGGCTTCCTGATTCCCAATCCAGTCCTTCCAGGTCTAGACTGGTCAGGTGAGGTTTATGTGTGTTAATGATGTCCCATACATACATGTGTACAAAAGTCAGTGTAACCAAAGTAAATACCTATTGGTCCTAAGCCCAGATAAGGAGAGAATCCAAAAATACAGGGTAGCAAGATAGAGATGACTGACTTGCTGAATATACAAACCTGTTCAAATTCCCCAAGCCACAAATCAGAACCACCACAGTTTGATCAGCATCGAAATAACTTTATTAGAAGGCTGTTCTAAGTGAAAACTTCCATGTTGTGTTGCTTAATTTTGCTTTTGGACAAATTCCAGTTATAACTAAAAAGACAGTAATTTTGCATTGATCTTTGCATCCTGTGTTTTTCCCATTAGGCCATACCGGTGGAATGAAAGTGCAACTGTCTAGTCAAATGATTTGCAACCACTATTTCAGAAAGGGGGAGGAAGGAAGCAGCAAGACCCAAGGCTCCAAAAAGCAGCTGTTCTCCTGGCTACAGGAAGTCGGGTATGTCAGTCTGAACGGAAAGGGGACAGGCCCATTTTACTCTTGGGGCAGACTAGCTGCAAAACCATTCTCACTTACCCATTCAGTCAACCAAACCTTCCCTTACTAGAAGGCTCCCCCTTCTTCCATATGTACCTGGAGAGTCAGGTCATTATAGCCACTTGATTCAAAAAGAAGTAGTATTTTTGAAGAAATTCTTCCTGATTCTGGGAAATTATTTGGATTTTCATCTTGGAAATCCCTGAGATTTCTCCCTCCCCACTCTCCTTCTCTGCAAATAAATTTTTGTGCCCACTAACCCCAACTGTCTATCATTCACACAACCTGATCCCTTCTTTAATCACATGCGCTGCTCTAGGAGAGCAAGCCTAGACTCTGACCGCCAAAGGAAAGTCTCTCCCCACCATGATCCTATTTCTCTTCCACAATTCTCACGCTCCAGCCTAGAAGGAAGTTTCTCCTGATTGATCTTGTAGACCTAAGGCAGACAGCACAGGCTCCATGGCATGACGGGGCCCCTTTCACGTGCTTATGGTCCTCCCCATAGTTTTCCTGCTGCTGCACAGTGCTAAGAAGGTGCGATCAACTATCAACATAAATAAAGATTAAAAAAAAACCTAAACAGGACAGGCTAATAATTAAACACATCTATAAAAATAGTTAGGACATAACTCTGTTCAAATAAATACAAATAAATATGCTTTAAGCAGTATAATACATTGCTTCAGTGGAATGTGAGGCTGATCCTTTTTGCCCCAATTAGGAGTTGGATAAGAATCTCTTAGATTAGAAATCTGACCCAAAAGAGACCTTGATGTGGTCAGAGAATAATACCTCCACCACTTCCTCTTCCTACTCCATAAAAGAAACAAAGGAAGAATTTACACATCTACTTTTCTTTCTGGTGAACTAAGACTTCTTACTCCAAAACTCCATTAGAATTGAAGGCTTTAAACTCTCATCAGGGAAGAGAATTAAGCCAAGGAGTCTCCTTCCCAATCCCGAGCTACAGACCGACTCCTACTCGGGGAAAGAGGCTCACGCTCTGAGAGGACGCTTGGCCCGGCCCTTGCCTAGGAACCCGCTCAGGGCACCTAGAGGTGCTGAACAGGGAGCAGAAGCCGTTCAGCTCCAAGGACTGAACAATATTACTCATGAGGTCATGCATTATGATGTGAGGCTGTTAAGATAGATAGGGTATTAACCTTACCCACCCTTGCCATGCACACACATGCAGGGCACCAGTTTACTATTCATTTAACTGCACTGTCTCATGGATGAGAGGGGTGTCTGCTTATAGCAAATACCCAAGCTGGCCATTCTCTTGCTTGCAGGAACCAGGGCAGCTTTTACTCTGTACATTGGAAAATGCTATTTGTGAAGTTCAAGGTTAAATCTTTTCTCACCATGGGAGCATACATGATAAACAGGTGTGACCTGGGAACACTGACTGTCCCACCACAGTGTGTTTTAAGAATTAAAACAGCAAATAGAAGTGAGCAAAGACTGAAAAGGGAAAACCCTTAGCAAGTCAGAGGGTTAATTTAGATTCCCTGCAACAAATACCTTGGTTGCTTAGCGCAAGATGGTGGAAGTAAGCCAGTTCCCAAGCCTCTATTTTTCAGCAGGCATGGCAGGGAGCACTTCTCTCCTTACTTGAAAGCCCCAGGTCCTGTTCCCATCCCTAGGCCCCTGAGGGAGGCTTTGTAGGGAACAAGGAGGGTTTTCTCAGGGGTCTACAATGAGATCTGGGACAATAAGACTGACATGCCAACCAAAGGCTAAGACCTCTTTTCCCCTGCCTCTCTATGTCTCATACACATTCTGAGGTTTTCACAGCTTGGCTTAAGTCAGCTTAGTGTTGACACATTCACAGAATGAGATGGCTGTACATCCTGGGACTTCAGCCCAGGATCTTTAAGTCCGACAGTCTGGAGCCGACCTCCCCGTCACCGTGACTGCACCCCTAAGGTGATCTTCAGGTTCTCATATACCACATAACTGATGCTCACAGCCGGAATCACCTTCATGAAGTTGGGGGCCAGGCCTCTGTACAGGCCAAATGCTCCTTCTGTCCGAAGGATCTGCTTGAACAGGCTGCTCATGGTCACTTCCGGGGCTCCCTCAATTGAAGCTTGAATGAGAAGAAGTTATTGAGACATGAGAGACCCTCACAGGCACTTCCCCAAGCCCTCTGGGCCCAGCAGCTCTTCTCTGGGGACCAACTTAGGAGCGTTCTTACCTTGCGCTTGCATCCGAGTCCTCACAAGGGCCAGAGGGTAACTGGCCAGCTGCCCACAAGTGCTGGATATGGTGCCACAAGCCAAGAGGACAAATACCCCAGGGTCTGCGCTGTTGACCGCATATCGTTGTAACCAGGTATTTTTTAGTGTCTAGAAGGAAAAGAATGGTGACTGAGTCAAGAAGCAACTAAACTCCAGGGAAGAGATTACAGGGGAGAAGGATTCAAGACAAAACTTTAGATAGGTTGTTTTGGAATGAGATATGAAGTGTTCTAGATTCTCTTCTGGATTACTTCAGAGGGAAACAGATTTTAGTTCCTTCTACTTGTCCCTCCCCAGAGGGCACCAGAGCAACAGGCATTAAACTTGCCCTAGGGTTTAAAAAAGGTCAGGGCCAAAAATTAGCTTCTCCCCACCATAGCTGTGCAGTCAGTTACCTCATAGACAGCCAGGTCTATTCCTGCATAAGGAATAATTCCAAGCATATTGGGGATATAGCCTTTGTAGAAAGCCGTTATTCCCTCTTTGGCCAGGATCTTCTTGGCACAATCCAACATGCCCGAATACTGCCCTGTTTTCCGCAGTGCCATCCTTGTCTTGAGGACCTAAAAACAGCAAAAGGGCATTGGTATTGGGAGAGTTCCGTCCTTAAACAGCCCCCGCCCCGTTCTAGAGATCAACATCATTGCCCCCATCTCTACACACATAACCAGCAATACTCCTTACTTCCATAGGATAGATGCTACTCTGGGCAATAGCTCCTGCCAGAGAGCCTGCCACCAGCCGCTCATGGATCCTCAGGGTTTCTTGGTCACTACCAACAAGACGCTTGATCTGGAAAAAAGAAATCATATGAAAAATGAACTTAGGGATTAAGAAGATCTACTCCCAACCTAGGTCCTCATCCTACAGATTCCTCATGACCAGTTTGGGTTAAACAGCTAAGTTCTATTCACTCCACTACAGTCACTTTCATTTTACAGACGAGGAAGGAAGGGGCCTGCAAGGATCTACTCCATGTTCTAGGTAGGTATAACATTGGGGAAATTCTCAGGTTGTTAGGTACTCAAAACACTTATGTCACTTGACACTGCTTGAAACAAAGCAATCCTTACCTGCTCATAGGCCATGAATTTAATAGCTGACTCTGGGGCAATTTTTATGACATTAATGCCATTGCCACGCCAGAGAGATTTGGCCCCTCCTTCTCGGATCATCTGTGTGAACCCTCCAACAATACACATGTTGTTGCTACGGGAAGCATGGACCTGGGGAAAGAAAAATTGGTCAATACTAATGGGATAGACCTTTCTCATCAGATGGATGAAGGGTTTTTTTGTTGTTGTTCAACAAAAGATCAAGGAAGGAAAGGCCTAAGACAACAAGGACGTTTTGTGCCTTACTCATTTTTTGATAGCACCTAGGTAAAAAGCACTTTGGACATGGATCTTCAATGTTTGTTGTTACTCAATGAACTTTCCCCCACTTTAATATCCTAACGACCCAACAAGCACTTTTGTTTCAAAATGACAGATAGCTAGTTAATTTTTATTCATTAACAGACTTTCAAAGAAGTGAAACAGAGGGCAAGAGAAAAAAACAGAGAAAATGACGACTTTCTTGTGTCCATAGTGGACTCTAGCACACAAGGTGCTAGAAAACAAACAGGGAATAAGAGACTGGGGAGAGGGAGAAGAAGAGAACAACGGGTGACTGTTAATACGGACGCTAAGCAAAGTTCAACATACTGTCCTCTTGCAACCCAGTTTTGCAATTCTGCCTCTGACATCAATTAGATGATCTCTCTATGGCCCTGTCAACGTGGAGCTAGGGGCTCTGCCAAAACTACTCATCTGTTTCCAAGTGGTATCTGGGTCATATGAAGATCTGCTTCTTTCCCACCACCCTGCATAAGATGGGCTGAAGGAAAAAGACTCTTGACAAACCCATTTGGTCATAATACTCATGGGCTAAGTCCTGTAGCTCCAAGAAGTTCTTAAAAAACTCAGACAAAATTAAATCAACTATGAGCCAAATCTCCCTTAGACCCAGGTGGAATTTTGTGTTTGTCTGAGGCAAGAGTTCCCTTTCCATCTGTTTCACTAGGAAAGGAAACCATGGGATAAAAGCAGCAAGTTAATCAAAGATGCAAATACAGGGATTTCCTAGGCTTTTTTTCTCTTCATACCTGCATGAGCACCTTCAACCGGTCCAGGGGTGCTGTGCAGGTCCTGGATACAGCCCCTGCTCCTCCTCCAGCTACAAGATGTCTCCACCACATCCCTGTCTGCCTTTCTTCCACTGTGAACTCATCAGGGACTGTTAGGTTCTCTCCCACATCAAAGATCTATAAGGACAGTCAACAAAAGACAAAACAGTGATCAATTACAAGCAGGGACTTGAGAACTCTTTGGAGGATGTCACTGCCAAGCCCTCTTGTTCTACTCCTCTATAAGGGACAAATCATTAATTACTCAATAGTCCCAAAGCATTTCTTCCTGGTATTTATGAGGACATGAGGCTAGCTTAGTCATTGAAAGGGTTGAGCTATTATTCTTGTCACTTGATTTGTGAGGTTAGACAACACCTTTTTCTTCTTTCTAAACTTATATCCTTCCATTCAGCTCAAGCATGACTGAAAAAACGTCTCTTAAGTGCTTAAATTTTTTTGGAAATATACTCTAAATAGTCATAGAGGACCACAGGATTGTAGAGCTAAAAACTCATTTAGGGAAAAAAAAAAACCCCAGGGGCTAAGAACAATTACAAATATATCAAGCTATTCTAGCCTGGGACTCCTAGATGGGTTACCTGACATTCCCATAACTCAGAAGAAATATCCAAAAGGTCCAGATCAAAGTGCAGTGATGAGGAAAATTTCTGCAACTTGACATGTAACTAGATCACACTGGCAGAACATTATGCAACCCCTAAGCAAATATCATTGAAGCCCTAGTGCGAGCATATCACTTTCTAGTCTTGGCAGGGTACAGAACAAGGCAAAGCCAGCTCTGAGCTAACTTCTAGAGCTGCAATCCCTGCAAACCAGTCCATCTGCTATTTTACCCTCTTCTCCACTGGAGAGTTCTACTTGAAACTTTCAAAAAAGTCACACTAGAGCAAGCAGAAGGTACCCTGGGAATGGCAATCATTTATCAAGATAACCACATACACTGTGGTTTACTAAAACTAAGCTGAAAAAATCAAGATCAAGACCCAGGAGAGGTATTGACTGTACCGTGGAATGCTTCCAGTACAGAATGATCTCAGGAACATTTTCAACTGGATGCAAAAGATGATAATCTCTCCATTCATTCCAGTCAATTGTCATAGTTCCATTTTTATCCATGCTACAGGACAAAAACAAAAAAAGCAAATATGAAAGAGTTCTTTATGTCAACAAGCTACATTTCTTGTAACCCCACCCCCAGCCCTGGCAAACCCAAATATTGACAGCAGTTACCATAAAGAAAGGTCCCAAAAAGACCGATGGCTCTATGTCCCCAATCTTACAGAAAGAAAAATCAATGTAAATGAAAGAATTTCATACAGAACAGGCAGGGAAGGCAGTCACCAAGGTGACACAAATACTTACTAGGTGACAGGGCCCCAGAAATGGCCCGTTCGTATTCTGACAGACAGACAAGGATAGGATGCAAAGGAGAGAGGAAAAAACAGTACAAATAAGTGCCCATTAGCTGATGTTAGTAAGGCAAGCATACAGTAATAGATAACAGTGCAGAAAGCATGGACAACCTGATAACCCAAAGCAGCAGCTCTGGGCCTGTGACTTGCTATTAGATTCTGGCTTACCAGCAACTAATACAGACTATCCCAAAAGACTCCAGGAAGTTTTAAGCTTTAATAACTATTAAAAGATTAAATAATAGCTATTAACACTTAAAATTCCATGGAGATTTTTGGGGCAGCCTCTACACAGATTCTCAAAGTTGCTGTAGGCCCCAGATTCATGGGAGGTAGTTAGCAACAAAAGAACTATTAAGTCACAGGGCTGACTAAGATTAGTTCAAGGGGCAGCTAGGTGGTGCAGTGAATAGAACACCGGCCCTGGAGTCAGGAAGTCCTGAGTTCAAATTTGGTCTCAAGACACTTAACACAAAAACTAGCCTTGTGACCTTGGGCAAGTCACTTAACCCCAATTGCCCTCCAAAAAGCAAAAAAAAAAAAATTAGTTCCAATTGCTTCCAGGTAAAGCAGCAACTAAATCAAGACAGAAAAGTCATGGCTTATCCTAATAAACCTCTTGAGGAAAGGAAATTTCTACCATTACTAATAAAAAAAAATAACAATCCTAATCATGAATAGAGTTAACATTTCAATTTTTTGGGAAGAAAGTTAAATCTCTTCTGCTGCAATTCCCTCTTACAGTGTCAAAACACTACTTATCACTACATTCACAACAATCTCTCATATGACCAAGAGATTCTCTTTCACAGCTAGTCTTCCTTACTTTATGTGCAGGTCAAACAATTCACTAGTAATAGGCAGAATCACTCTAGGCCAAGAGTGGGGAACCTGGGGCCTTAAGGCCAGGTGTGGTCTTCTAGATCTTTAAGTGTGATCTTCTGATTGAAGTACAGCCTATCAACTAAATCCAAATTTTATAGAATTGTTCTTAAGGATTGCACTTAAGGACCTAGCAGGCCACATGTGGCCTTAGGGCAGCAGGTTCCCCACCACTGCTCTAGGTTATTGAAGATCTCTCCTGACAGTGTGGTACAGTGAAAAGAGTACAGGATATGGAGCCAGAAGACCCACCCTACTATTTATTACCTATGTGACCATGAATGGGCAGGTCATCTAATCTCTCTGGGCCTATTTTCTCATGTGTAAAATGAGAGGGTTGGATTAGGTTTCCAGGAAGGGCCATTCTAGCTCTAATTCTTATGATCCCACAAACAGTAACTCTTGCCTAAAAGAGGTGATTGCTTCTAAGATAGGCTTATTTATTCATTCTTCTCAATCATGAAAAGTCAAAGTACACATGAACAGAGATTGGGTGGGAGTAGGAACGGCATTATAGTCAGAACACACGAGGACAGCTACAGGGAGGGCTAATGTCAGAACGAGTCTTTTGTTCTTTTTGTCACACACGTGTTAACTGAATTCAGAGGCAGGCTGGCTACTTACCTCTTAAGGATTTTTTCAGCCTGCTGTTCAGAGATCTTGACCCCCAGATCACGCAGAGACTGCATGATCTCCTGAGCATCAATGCGCCCTGTAACAATAAAAGCCAGTGAGCTAAGAACAAATGTCAAGAAAATCAAACGGGGTGGGCAGAGAAGCATACCAGGTGGAAACTGTGCCAGCAACCTGGTCAGCAATGGTGTTTATTAACTAGGCAATATAACGAACCTAAGCCTTACCATCATTCTTTTTGTCCAAGCTCTTAAAGACAAGTCTCAGTTTCTTCTCATGGTCTTGAAGATAATGAACAAACTCTTCAAAATCCAGCTGCCCATCCAGGTCCTTATCTCCAGCTTTTACAATTTTCTGGGGGTGTGGGAAAATATGGTTTTATTCCTTAGCTAGACTATACCTCAATACTCCTCCCCACATGCAATACCCATCAGTGCAAAATGCTGTGCCAAGTAGCACTCTTGGGCTACCCTGATACCACCAGGAATTCTGCTTCTTCCTTTTTCAAGGCACTACTTCATTCAGTCTATGGAGTTCTGACAGTTTCTCAAAGCTACTACTTAAGACGAAAAACACAAGCCACCAAGTTCAGACCAATCTCTCCCAAATCCATTGTCTAAATGTAGCCTGTGTTCCTCACAGGCAAAGAGAAAAGAGAACAGATTACAGGAAAGAAACTTAAGACACAGCACCAAGGAAAAGCACAGGGTTCTTTGAAGTGACCTGAAGACCAACTTATCGTCCAGCCAGTATTAGCCAGTTAGCTCCCTGGCAGCTATGTACTTTTATGCTGACCCTACTACAGCTCCTAGGAGGGAAGAAGCTCTTATAAAGACAAGTCCACAGAGCCACAGGAGGTTTAGACTTAGACTTTGAGATTATATGGTTAAGCAAATTTAAATGCCTCAAGGGAAAGGAACTCTGCTTCTCTTTAACTTAACCTTAGAAATATAAACAGCCCAAGAAGAATCTAGTCTGGTTCCCCACTTCTACTTTCCCCTCACCCCCTCCAACACTGAGGAATAAAAAATTTTGCTGGACTGTGGCAATTCTTGCTTGGCAGAGAGACTGCCCAATATTGCTTAGGAGGCCAAGGAGAGCGTTCCTGGGCATGTGTTGAATGGTACTGCCGGTACCTAATCTCAGGCAAGAACAATGTGTATAATATCAGACCTCTCAACTGGGTATTTAAAAGCCTAATGCTCTGTCATGGGAACTGTACTTGGTAATATCTAACTGATGCCTATAACAATCTTAGAAACATTAGAACCTCATATTGCTTTATAGAAAACCTTTCAATAGTCATGTGTTTCAAGTGCACTCCTGCAAGCTTCACTACTTACTTTTTTTGAGAGTGGCTGGGCTTCTTTATCTTTAAGAAAGAATAACCCCTGGTCCTCCCTGCCCTCTTCCAGACAGACACCTGCACTTAATCGTTACAAATGGATCTAGCTCATCTAAATCTATTACAATGAGGTTTGACAGGATGGATGAGAAACAAATAAATGTTTATTTTCATTCATTCATTCAGTAAACAAACATTTGTTTCTTATATATGCTGTAGCTTCCAGATAGTGACAGACAAGTTCCCAATGACATATTACCAAGCATATCAGTTGCCCTGGCTAGATTATAAATTAGAGGAGAAAGAAAGCTAATATGTGCTAAGTAAGGAATTTCAAATGTCTTCAGCTTACTCTGAAGTAATCTGCACTCAGCATTTGCATTCATTTTTAAATGGCTGGTAATGGGAGAACACATCACAAGAGATTCCAATGTGGCAGGGTGATCACAGAGAAATCCGTGGCACCTCCTTAACTGCTGTTCTGGCCCTGGAGACATGCCTCCTGGAGCCAAGCACCACTAAAATTACAGATAGACAGATAGATAGACAGATGGATAGATGTTCCCTTTCCAATAGTTAAACCTAAATACTAACTGGACAATTTGTACCAGCACCAGGTTTTTTCAGTTGAAGTTTGAAGCTAGTCGGCCTATTGGCTGGCTCTTCTCCTAGAACAATCAATTCTTAATTTTCCTCTGGTGGCCAGTCTAAAGCTCAACAAGACTGCACAGACAATTAAAGGTGCAGAAAGGACTCCCTGCTGATGAAGACACTTAATTCCTAGAAACTCTTCCAAAAGAATAAATGCAGATGAGCTGGGGTGGCAAAGAGATGCTATTATAAACTTCAGCTGTTATCTATGTCTATACCCATGGACAGCCATTCACTCAGCCAAGAGTGAGCACTGCATCTAGGGTTACTGTACTAGATTTATAGCAGAGGCCAGATGGAATTTAGATTCTATCAAAGGTAGCCGAAAACCTTCTCCACAGTACTTTTCAACACCTGGACTGAAGCATCCCATGAAGCGCCAGAATAGGCTAGCATCCCATGAAGTGCCAGAACAGGCTATTTCCTTAAGCTGACAATTGTGATTCAGACTACTTCTCATTGCTCATTTCAAAATGCTCTGCTTTTCTGCTTTAAACGATTAGGGGCAGTATCTGCATACTTCCAATTTCTTGTAGTATAGAATTGACAGATTTGAGTTTTTCAAGTCCAGGCTCTACCATTTCTTAGCTATAAGACTTTGGGTAAGTCATTTTACTTCTCTGGGCCTCAATTTCCTCATTTGTAACAAGAGGATACAAATCCAACCTAACTTTGGGCTTTGTTGGGAGGAAAGTACTTCATAAGCCATGAAGCACACTAGGGGAATGGGGGCTCTCTGTTATCACCTCCATCAGTCAAAAAAAGCATTTCATGTTTGGATCTCAGCAAGAAAATCTGGTAGTAAATTCAGGTGGCAGGTGTTTGGTACAAAGGGAATCATCCGAGGTGCTCCTGCAAGCTTCACTACTTACTCATTTTTTTTAGGGAGTGGCTGGGTTTCTTTATCTTTATTTTTTTTTATTTTAATTTTTTTGCTTTTTTGGAGGGCAACTGGGGTTAAGTGACTTGCCCAAAGTCACATGGCTAGTAAGCGTGTTAAGTGTTTGAGGCCAAATTTGAACTCAGGTCCTCCTGACTTCAGGGCTGGTACTCTATTCACTGCACCGCCTAGCCACCCCCTTCTTTATCTTTAGAGAAAGAAAAAAACCCTGGCCCTCTTCTCCCTATTCCAGATGGACACCTGCACTAAATTGTTACAAATGGATCTGGCTCATCTAAATCTATCACAATGAAGTTTGACAGGACAGATGAGTAACAAGCAAATGTTTATTCTTATTCATTCACTCAGTAAACAAACAGTTGCTTCAAGATGCTAAGAGACAAGTTCCCAATGACATATTAGTAGTTCACTTAATTAACTACAAAGCATATCAGTTGCCCTGGCTAGATTATAAATTAGAAGAGAAAGAAAGCTTACACATGCTAAGTAAGGAAAAACATTCTCGACATAAGATTCAACAAAAAGTTAAATCAACTGTAAGCAGGATCACATAAATCATTAAAACTCTATACACTATAACTGATATCATACTTGCCTTCTTAGTGGGTGGGAGGGAAGGAGAGAATTTGGAACTCAAAATTTAAAAAGAAAAATGCTAAAAACAGATAAATAACATTTTTTTAAAAGAAAAATAGCATTTTATAATAAGCCTCAAACTAACCTTTTAAGGTGTTTGGTTCTGTAAATAATTATAAAAGGACCAAGATTTTTTGCAATTGTGGTGCTATTCCCAGACCTCTTCCTATCTTTCTCAATTCAAAGGAAATCACTTGGAACACAATAATTTATTTTCTAGGATTGATTTACATGAAAGCTTGGTTTCCCCGAAATTCCTGCCTGCCTAGTTAAATCACATGGAAGTTAGTCACTCTGATGACAAAGAACAGAAACTGGCTGCTGGCCCAACCCAACTGGAAAAAAAAATCTCATATTTTATATATTCATTTAAGCAAATGTATCCTTTATATTTATATATATCTACCTTTTTCTTCTCACCTCAAAAGTTATTCCCCTGTCCTAACACTTAATTTCCTCCCTTCACTTCCAGAATTGATGATGCATACACACCTGCTTCCATTGTCGGTAGGTGGAAAATTCCTGAGAAGGGATAAAGGCACTGAGTTTGAAGATGGATTTAAGTTCCGCAGGAAGCCCCTTGGATTCAAAGTACTGGAATTCTGTTTGGGCCTCCCCAATCAGTGGCACATAGAGGCACAGGCAGAGCATTTTGATAACGAGCCTGGGTGCTCAGTCACTGAAGGAGGAAATAGCTTAACAATCCTCCGAGAGAAGTTGTGGAATGAAGAATGGAAATGCCGGTGCCGGTCTAGTGAGCCTCACACTTGAACTGTCTCTGCTCAGCTGTCATTGGCTGTTCAAATCCTGCCCTTTTACTTAATTGATAAAGTCCACAGTAAATCTTTTCCAAGCAGCCAATGAAAGCGAACCAGATGACGGGCACAAAGATTGCACAACGTCTAGATTTGCACAGGCATAGTTCTGCGTCACCTAATTCCCCAGCATTAACTCTTTCTCCTCCAAAGCACCGATGTGATCTGGTCTATGTAAGAAAACCTCTTTACCCTAGGTCCCAGTCCTCAAAATGAACAGTCTGTCTCTTACTCTTCATCTATTTCCCTAGCATTAACTCTTCCTCATCCAAAGCACTGCTGTAATATATTCTCTTTTATTTAAGTAAACCTTTTTTTTTTTAACCTAGATCTCAGTCCCCAAGATGAATAAACAGCCTAGGTCGATTTACTCTTTTTTTTTTTTTCAAAACACAATGTTCTTACAAAAAACCACCATCGCATCATGCTTCAAAGGCCAGTGGATCTTTTCCTTCCGATAAATAATTTCCAGTATAATTAATGGAGAAGGCTGGGTGACATTTATCACTAATTAAATGAGTTTAATTTACTGCATAATAGCAGAGTTTAAGGAAAAATTTGAAAAGAAAATTCTATCCTAGAAAACCAATATTATCAACAAATTTTAGTCATGGTGGAATATCTCATGCTTAGAACAGACAGAGAACACTAGAGGGTTGCTAGAGACTTACCCTGCCCCAGTCACCCTAAGCATTCATTCCTGGAGAATTCAGGCTGGCTCCTGGTCCAAAGAAACCCTGCAAAGGACTAAGTTTCAGTCCCTACAGAACTTCAAATTTCTTCCAGGAGTCCCCCTGGAAACCCGGTCTCAGGAAACCCCCAACCTGAGATCACAAACAACTCAACCCTTAAAAAGTTACCTGGGGGTCCCAAGGACTCTAAACACACAAATGGCTTTTGTGATGATGGAATACAGGGGGGTGCCAGTCTGCTGTCTCCCCAGAATCATCTAAGCCGGCTGTGGCCTAAAAATATAAGACAAGAGTTCTAGGCTTCAAGCCTATATTTGTAGCACAGAACATCTTAAATAATTCAGTGTGGGGGGAAAGTTATTTATATAGTTCATCCTTTTTTGGGTGAAGACTGCAGATCTGAATGATTCTGTGTTCTGAGTACTTGAAAGGAAAGGCCCTGGATGAATTGGAGATGATGTCATTAACTGGAAATGCTGCCACTCCTTCTTTAGCCAGATGTTCATACTCTTCATCCCAGTGAGTTACACGTAGTGGGAAGATCAATGAGAAACTATTCACATTTGTAGTGCTTTTTAATATAATCTAATTCTTATAATGGCAAGGACTGAAATCAATAACTATAATTTTAAAGAGTTAAAATTTTAAACGGATTTTTTTAGTTTGCTAAAATAAAAGGTATTTTAAACATCTATATAAAGATGTTTGGGTCACCTCCCAGTGAAATTTTTGCTTCAAATAGTTTTGGTAAATAACAGTCAACTCTGTTCTGATAGAACCACAAAATTTATCTTTAAAAATATCCAAACAAACCTGTTTTGGAATAACTAATCTGTACCTTATGGAAATAAAATCTATATCTCTGCATTATGAAGATTACATATTAAACTTATACCAAATAAGAATTCACTTCCAAAAAAGAATTTATGTCTTTCCAATTACAATATAATGTATTTATTTTTAAAATACATGTATCATAGGTCAAAGACTGTTAAAATGGAACCCAGGTGGCATTCATCTAGTCCCCAAAGTCTCCTTTCTTCAAAAATGAGTTGTCTAAATGTCTCCCTAGGTTCTTTCTAGGTTTAAATCCTAGTATCCTACGAGGACCTGTTTTATAGAAGGGTTCCACTATACAATAGCTTAAATGTTCAGTTTGAATGCCATAGTATTCTTTTGAACAAACCATTGTGTTTGTTTTCACAACTAATACAGCTGAGTTTCACAGCTGATTCTGAACTCCATTTTCATAAACTGGAAAGGAATTTTCACATAAACTAATGTACTAAAAAAAACCAAACCTACAGAATTTTGTAAGTGTAAGGTGCCTTGGAAATCCATTTAGACTAACCCCTTTATTTTACAGATGAGGAAAATGACATCCAGAGAGGAGGAATGACTTACCTAAGGCCACTGGGCCAGTTAGCATCAGATTCAGGGCTATAATACAGTCCAGTATCCCTTCTATTACACCAACTATGTCACAGTGCCAAGGATCAGGCACTGCCAACAAGGGATTTTGGAATTCAGAACAGAATGGGGCCCCTTACTGGTCAACTGCCTGCAAGATAGTTACAGAAACCTTAGTAACAAGCCATGTTCCAGTTTTCTAAACACACCCTTTTAAAAATGTTACTTTGTAAGAGGTCATTTTAGTTGTGTAGTGGGGAAGGGGGGAGGGGTTGATAAAGTATCAAATTTGCTTAAATTAAACTTCAAAACTGTGTAGCAGCTTTTCTATATATATCTGATAGGGACAAAAAGGAAGACAAAAATAGAACTTACATTCCATTATTGACAATTCAGACCCAAATTAAATCTTGCCAAGATTCCGGCTAACCATAACTTCTCCTCAATTATTTTATGTCTGATTCTTTGCTATCCTGCCATATTCTACTTTAATTTACTATGCTGTTATCAGTCTCCTCTGATGCTTATTCCATCAAAAAACAAGCTCCTCCACCAATGATACTAACTAACCCTTGGAACTCAGCTGTCTATTTCCTTTGACCTACAAACCAGTAATTTATCCCACAGGTATCTTCTCACCCCCAAACCAATTAACATCACCAGCAGCTTCTACTTGCTATACTGCCTTTTCACATACCAGTGAAGCACGTGATGGAATATCACATGTAAGAAAAAGGGCAGGTACAGGTGGCTTTCAGAGTACTGCGTTAAGGTCAAATAGCACCCCCCACCCCCATTTGCAATGACTCAGTTTAATTCCGGAAGTACTAATTAGTTAAGGAGCCATACCTTCGGCTCGGTTCAGGCTCCACCTCCCCTTAAGGCTAACCCACATCATTCGCTGCTAGAGCTGCGGTATCATTTGATGACCGAGTTACCATGACTGCACAGTGCTGCTGTTTCCAATGACACCAGCCTACCCTTAGTAATTAGACACACAATGAGTGAACTCTTCAAGCTTCTGAGAAGAGAGCCAGCCCCTCAGGATTAAAACACTCCAAAGCCACAGAACATCTCCGTTTCCAGAAAAACTGCTTTTCCCCCCACTGAGGACTAACTGTAAGGCAAAGATATAGAGAAAAATTGGAACAGTTCCTGGGGCAAATGCTTCCAGAGATGAAAGACATTCAATAGCAAATATAATTAAACATTTTTTGGGGATGGAGAGAGTTGGGGAACAGCAAAAGAAGCAAAACACAGTGATTGTCTCTGGAAGTTTTGAACCCCAAGAAGGAATATGAACTTTTCTACAAAGGTTCATTCAACATTCTAGAGACTTCTTTTCATAGGAAAGATAAAAAGGCAAAGCTCAGGTTACCAGTCTCTTCGTTTATAGGTAAAACAGAATCTGTGTTCATAGAATCATGGGATTTAGCGATAGACGATGCTGGTCCTATCTTCTTAAAATTAAAGTACAAAACCTTTTCCTTTAAGGAAAGATAAATGACAAAAGTATATGTGGCATAAACGATCTGCTGCACTCTTTTGTGTTTTTTTTTAACTAGTTTGTAGGAGCATACATAGTTGTTTTTTCTTTGTCTTAATTATATTGAAATGTAATTCATCAATTGAAAAAAAGAATTATGAGATTTAGAACTAGAATTTACAGCTAGATTTAAAGCCACCTTAGAAATCATCATTTATTGGGGACAGCTAGGTGGCAAGTGAATAGAGCACTGGTCCTGGAGTCAGGAGGACCTAGGTTCAGATCTGGCCTCAGACACTTAGCACAAAAACTAGCTGTGTGACCTTGGGCAAGTCACTTAACCCCAACTGCCCTCCAAAAAGCAAAAATAAAAAGAAACCATCATTTATTCCTATACCTTCAACAAAGAGATGAGGAAACTCAGGCTTGGAGATGAAGGGTTTTTTTTTTTTTTAACATGTTCATGTTACTTGTCCCATACCCAGCACTTAATTACTTACTACTAAGTACAGGAGCTGTGAGAAAATTCAGGTTGGCTGATTGACCCCAGAAAGCAGAGGAACAAAATACTGCCCAGACTTAAACTACTTCCAGATTTAGTCATAATATAAACAGGCAACAAGGGAAAAATTGAGGCAAGAGGTTCCATGGTTCTATTTGCATCCAATACTAGATTTCTCTGCTTTCAGCAGGGCTCTAACTCCAATGTGCTACTTTCCTACTTCCTTTAAATTATCTTTTGGGATATGGTGGTTAAAAATCCAAGTTAAATACAGCCCTGCCACTCCAGAACACAAATTCACTACTCACTAGTTCAGCAAATCCCACAGCTGCCCCCCCCCATCCCAGAAGAGAGGGGACTCATGCTCTTTTCTGACTTCCAGTTTCAGAGACTACAAGGACTTCTTTGCAGAAGTACAACTGTTCTGTGCAGAAAGTTCTACCATGGGAATAGGAAATAGAAGTTAATCAGTAAATTCAAAAGTCAGCCAGCCAGACATCTGAGGCTACCATGAAGATAAAAGTACTACACAAAAAACAATACAACTGCTATGTTCCTAATCTCCTCCAGTAATCAAAGGGCATATATTTGTTTGAATATGATCAAAACTATCACAATAAACTCCATCAAATGTTCCTAGTTAACTAACCCAGGATTTAAACAGAAAGGTAGAATTTTGCCTCAGAACCAACAGGACTGTATGCAAAATTGTTGCATCAAAAGTCCCAGATATTGCAGGGAGCAGAGGCTATGACTTCACTTCTAACAGAGCAAAATCCTCTTTCCTTCTCAGCCTGACTTACTTAGTACTGGGTCAAAGAAGCATTTTACTTGTTTCTCAAAACCAAAGTTCAGCAAAGAGATAAATGGTCACGGATTTTACTACCTTAAGTAGGAGCCTGAATCACATGACAATTTTAACACCTAGTCTCACAAAACACCTAATAGTCTTAAACGTACAGATGACTAAGCTGCTTTTAAGTACAGATGTGCCGCACTCTATAAAGATCACCAGCTCTCAGCACAGACTTGGCATCTTACTGTCTTGACTGTTTTCTACCGAGAATCTCAATATCCAGAACCCTTCCATCCCTTTAATCCCTTTATTCTTCTCCTAGATTTTAAAGGTGAGGGCAGTTTTTGCAGGCCCAAGACAAGGGGAATCTGACTTTTATCATACACAAAATAAGAACTGATCTCCTCAGCTCCAGTTCAGACTGAATATTCAAAGTACCATCTATTTCCATTTTGGCTCAGGCTACCCCATACCCCACCTCATTCAGAAGGGCTAGGACATTCTGATACTTTTACAGGACTTTAAAATGGCTTTAGGGATGAACTGGCATATGCCGAGGTAAAGCTTCCACTGAAAGCAACTTCTTTACCTCTTCATGTTCATCTTGGAAGATTCAAGTTTTTACAAGAGCTATAAAATTCCTACTGAACCCAGACTTCTCAATGACTTCCACCTCAGCTCGGTTCTCCTTCTGTGCTTAAAACCTCACACAACACTCTCACTCTCTCTCTCTCTCTCTCTCTCTCTCTCTCTCTCTCTCTCTCTCTCTTCTCTCTCTTTCTCTCTCTCTCTCTCTCTCTCACACACACACACACACACACACACACACAGCCTCAAACCTCCCTAGATGGTTTCTCTCAGGGAAATGACCCCTAGTTCCTCCTAAGTCTTATTCAGGAAAGTCTCTTAGAATTGCCATTACCTTAGGAAACTGCTCTGCAGGTCCAACCACTAGTAAAATGGTTGGTCTCTTTTCCGTGGAATCAGCCCCTCTGTCCTGTTTCCCCAACAGGTTTGACACCTGGTCTCCCTGGGCAGAATCTTGTTTGCCTTTGGCTTCATTATCTTTCCTCTCTGTGGAGCCTTGGCACACAGCCCTAGGGAAAAAACTAGACAGAAAATGCCAGAGCATCTGCAGCATCACTGCTCCCTCCAATCTCCCAGTCAAGAAAAACTCCGCAGTTGGTGACTGTTCACTTTCAAGGAGGGATGTGGCCACAATACCAAATGTTACAGGCTATACAGCAGCTTGAAAAGACTTGACCTGGGAGTTTCAAGGCTGAAGAAACTATGCTTTCAGCGACTGCTTCCTCCCTTTTCAAATCTGCTGTTAACTGCTGTCGTGCCTGGCCTGAGAAGTAGCTTACAGTAAGATGCTTCACCAGGCTGTAGGGGAAAAAGCCCACCAGAAACCAAAAAAGCTGAAAATGAAAACCTACCCTTGCAGGTGAAAGATGATAAAGTACTTAGCTTTATTTAAAAAAAAAAAAAGGCAAAGAAAAGAACCCTCCGTGTGATAGAAGCCACTTAGTGCTCCCAATTAACCAGCTGTCCCCAGATCAACTAATGATCAGACAAGCTTAAGACCTGAGCATTCAGCCTGCATTCTCACTGCAGCAGCGCCTGGCCAATCCCCGCCGCCGACACTAACATGTTCATTATTCAAACCAGCAATAGTCCTCCAATCACAAGAGTGCACAGCCCGATGATTTCCTGCATGCAGTCCAACAATTCTGCAGGGAAGTGGTGCCTGCAACCTCCAGATGAGGGTCTGTTCTCAGAGAATCGACAAGGAGAATGACTAGCGGAGACTCAGCTCCCTACAACTGGACTCGGGATCTATCATAGTATTCATTGTGGAATCTTTTTGGTAATATTTACCAGACAGCTAGAGATCCAGCCCACACAGTTTTTTCTAAATACTGGAAGCATAATCATTCCTCTAAAAGCGATTCATGTTTAGCCATCTGCTTCTTAATACACAGGCATATAAATGCAACTTCTTTTGAAGCACAAATCTCTTAATGTCAAAGTGACCATTTTATCCTAGCTTTCATGTACATTTCCTAGATGTTTAATACAAGGATGGGAAAGCAAGCCAAATGCCCTAATGTCTATCTCTCATCAAGCGGAAAGTGGTGTTATCATAGTCAGTACAGTCACTTGGATACGTGGAATATATTCATCTAATTCTTAGAAGAAATTGTCAGGAAGTAGGTCGTTCCAATATAATAGTAGAAAAAAATCTAGTGTCTAAAAATTCAAGATGTGATAAAGTCTGGCGAAACTTTGACAGGCTGCTAGTGTTTGAATTGTCTCTATGATCAGGATATGAAACTCAATTTTGTTAAATTATAGGATGCTCCATTCTGTACACTTTAGACCCATCTAGAATATTTTTACTTCAAAACATTTTGTCTTCTATCTTTGCCTCGCGGTTTTATTAATATATTTTTGTGTCATAGTACCTATATTACACTATTGCCAGAAATATCAAATTTAGTGGCAAGGAGACCAAATGTTTTCTTTTGATCACTTATCAATTAAAAATATCTCAACCAGAACCAAGGCATATACAGCTCTATAATATTGCTTTACTACAATAACTTGTAAAATTTTAACGTACTTTTAACATACTTTAACATACATATTGTCACATATACAGTAAACACTAAATTAATACTTCTTTGTTGGTAGTGAATACTATAAAGTCAAGAAACAGACTAGCTGAAATAGTCACCAAGCATTTATTATTAATTAATAACCATTTCCATTTTCATAGCACATAAACATAGTTTACATTTATACAATTAAGTCTTTTCTTCTAACGACCCTGTAAAAGTGGTAGGAAATTGAGGCTTAAAAATTGACTTATTCAAGATCACACAGCTAATGTCAGATATGGATTTCAAGGCATATGGCTAAACTGAAAAATAAATACAGGGGATGCAGAGCAGGTAAATATGATTCAATTCCTAATCTATTCACAAAATTTTTTTTTAAAAAGCACGTATCAATCCTGATGTGAATATGAAAAATAAATTACGTGATTTTCTTCAAAGACCTTATATTGTTAGCAAGGTTTGCAATACCTGAGAAAGTAAGAGGGAAGAGTCTTCTGAGCCCAACGGCCTTATCCTTGAGACACTACATCTTCTGTGTGGCCCTGACAAAGTCTCTTCTTATCTGTGAAATAAGGCTACTACTATTTACAACAAGAACCTGATAGGATTGCTCTGAGTAAAGTATTTTCTAAGTTGCAAAGTACCATATAAATGGGAACCATAAATATCTATAGGAAATTGAAGGGCCATTTATAAAGTGTTGAACTTGTTCAAATAAGTAATCTGCTGGATTACTGAGGACATACCATAAAGCTGAGGTAAACAGTGTAAATATTAACTTCATAGATACATATTAGCAGGTTCACCTCATTGCATATGCATTCACAGAAGTGAAGCAAGATTTTCTATTCCAATCTCTAGGCCTGTGGACAACTGCAAACATCCAAGAGTTACATATGCAAAGTTTCAAGGAGCAAAGCAACTCCCACCCAAGTGATTCAGCCCATCTCCAGTAATCCTGATCTCTATCTTGTCAAAAGACCCAGGAGGAAAGAATGAGGCAGAAGACACTGCACAGCTCAGCCTCACTTCAATCCAATTCACTTGCAAGTCAAGACATCACCCTCCTGAGATCATTGGTCCTCTTCGAGAAAAAATGGAGTCAGTCACATGCTTCGTTCACCACAAAGGAAATTAGTAAATTAATGATGCTAAAACATCAGTGTTGAAAAAGGTGAAACTCCCTGATATATTTCTGTCTTAGGAAGTGAAACTGGAAAGTCCAGCTTTGAAGAAAACTTCCAGTGAAGAACTCGGTTCCAGGCAAGTTAATAAGGAAATGTAAGGGGTCTTCTCAAAGAATCATTAATTTCCTCAATAGTCCATACTTAACAGCAAAGAACTAGTCTCACCCATGTACGTACTAAATGTTTAGATCAACTCAGATTTGAGAGAAAAGACAATCTGTAGAGTGTTCTTTTTTTTTTTTTAAAGCAATCAGGGTTAAGTAATTTGTTCAAGGTTACACGGCCAGTTATGTCTGGGTGTGGTGCTAAGTATCTGAGCCCAGATTTGATCCCCAAGTCACCCTGACACTGGAGCCAGTGCTCTTACTCGCTGAGCCACCTGGGCGCCCCTGAGCAATTGGGGTTAAGTAACTTGCTCAAGGTTACTCGGCCAGGTGTTTCTGGGTGGGTGCTAATGTAGAGTGTTTAAAGAAATTCGAAGGGGTGGCTAGGTGGCAAAGTGAATAGAGCACCAGCCCTGGAGGTCAGGAGGACCAGAGTTCAAATTCCACCTCAGACACTAGCCATGTGACTTTGGGCAACTCACAACCCCAATTGCCCTACAAAAGCAAAAGAAAAAAAATGAAGAAATATTGAAGTTTAAATCAATATTTAAACTAAAGTTTAAACAGAACTCAGACATCCTAATTTCTCTGCCCCAATTGTCATTGGTCAAATCTCTTTTACCTTTTGTCAATGGAAGCATTCTTTGTGTTAGAAATGTGACAAGCTTGAGTAGTTGTAGAGAAAGGTGTATGCTTATTAGGTTAGAATAAAACAGCGCAACTGCCCATTTCATTTGATCAGCCAAATTCTTCTCAACTAAAGGGGCCAAAAGAGTTATTCTAAAAACTAAACTGCCTCTTTCACAACAACTCACTGTACACAGTATTCTAAGGTTTTCCAATCATTTTCTTTAGAACCGCCCTGTGAGAGTTGGGCAATCCAAGTATTACTGTAATTTTATATATGAAGCAAAAGGCTCAGAAAGGTTGTGATTTGCCCAGTCACACAGCTAGGCAGTACTACAACCAGGGCTGGGGACTCATGTCTCTCTACTCCATATTCACTCTTTCCATAGCCCTTACCCTATCAGATCTACTTGCTGAGGCTTCTTCAAAGTAGACTACTGGCTTAATAACGTACTAAATATTTTCATTTTCAATGCTGGTTTGCGGAACTAAATACTAAAACTGAGAGCATCTGAATCACTGAATGTGAATGCAGCATTCCCCAGCTGCCTGCTCTAACACAGAGGAAGTACTCCAGTGTGGGGGGGAAAAAGAGGCAAAAGTGTGAAACTGCAGCGAAGACTGACTTCTGTGGATATCTGTCAAAGTTCTTTGATACCAACTTACCAAATACTACTAAATTTGATTAGGAATAGTCAAGCAAATTCTGTCCAAAGAGAGTAGAATGAAATTTAAAACTAACTACTTGAATACAACTATAAAACACACCTCTAAAAGTAATTGTTTAGCTATGCAACCAAATGTGTAGCCTACTGTGAATGGATTAGGTCTTTAAAAATTCTGGCTAATAAAATATATACCAGATGTGAGTTTTCAAAAACAAAACAAGACAAAAAAACTAAGCAAGGTCCAGAAATTCATCACTAAACAATCCAACAAAGGCTATTTTTTTTTTAATGCACAAGTTCTTTTACAATCTACGCTCAGAATCAGCAGTGTGATATTGGGCAGACTAATTCCCCTCTCTGGGACTCAGTTTTCTCAATAAAACTAGAGTGTTGAAATAAAGATCCTTTTCAGTTCTGGAAGTCTCTGTCAGCTCTCTGAAGACATATCAACAATGATGTACTTAGTGACCAGTCCAGTATTTCACACATTCAAGAGAGAAAGTCAAAGAGGCTGATGGAGCCCAGCACTGTGGTTGGCTTGTTCACTTGTTTTAGTCCCACAGGCAGGAATTAAGCAAATGACTTGTTCTTTATTCTTGGTAAACTGTAGTTGTGCTTCCCCAATATTTAAATAGTTTTGTAAATTTCCTAATACCGTGCACACAGTTTTCTTTTGTGTTTCAGTACGAAGTGTTATATTAAGCTCCAAGAGCAAAGAAGGCTTGGGGGATATGGAGGAAGGAAGGAAAGTCACTCCAGTTGTCTACTGAACTGTCTCTAATGGTATCTGCTTTCTTCCCAATGCAGTCAAAGAGAACAGGAGCAGCCACCATCTCCAGTTTCCCCAATCCACCCTCTGTAGAAAATGAGCAAATGACTCATCTCATTTACAAGCTTCCTGCAAAACCCAAGCCAAGAACTGCACGAAGATAAGAAATTTGCTCGTGCTGCCTTTGCTGTTCATTTATTACTTGAAGGGAAAGGGAAATTTTAAGTCTTTAATTCATCTTTTTTTAAAAAGGCAATGAAAACTAGCCGTGTGACCTTGGGCAAGTCACTTAACCCCAATTGCCCCTCCAAAAAGCAAAAAAAAAAGGCAATGAATTGTGGGAGTATTTCTGATTTCTTACACAGGACCAGTCAGCTGCTTTATTCACTGTTTCTTGCCTAATAATACTGTGAATTCCAGGTAACTTTACAATGAGATTTCAGGGCTAGGAGATTAGTCTTGCACAGGCTAGTGTGCTATAAATGAGCAAAATAAATTTCATGAACATTTGCAATTTATGCTTTGTTATAAAAGTAAGGAGGCAATATAGCATACTGAGTGAGTAGTAGATTAGGAAACTGGAACCCTGGGGCTCTACTGCATAGTCTGTTATTAGCTCTCAAGTTTAAAACTCACTAACTATTGAATCTTCATTTATAAAATAGGAAGAATACTCATTCCATCTACCTCAGGGTTGCAGAGGTCAAATGAGATAATGTTTGAAACACTTTGAAAACACTAACTGCTATTTAAATGTCAATTTTAATAAAAATAGAAGTGAAAGCAGTTTGTAAACTACAGTGATGCATAACGCTACATCATACTTCCACTTTCTTTTTTTACAAAATGCTTCATAGCTATGAAGGTATTTTTATCTTTCTTTTATCTCCAAGGCCCTTAGTTTTACTTTCCACTCCTCCATCCCCAAAGATCTGCCTGTGAGTCTCTCTCTGGAAGAGAGGTTCTAATGAGAATCCCAGCTCCACTACCTACTTACTCTGTATTTATTACCCTATCGAATTTCTCATATTTGATTTATCCCAAATTTTGCAAATTGGGGTAAAATGTGTGTTTTGGGTTCACTTTTTGACCTTGCATATTTGAAAATGTGCTTTTTTTAAAGTCAAGAACTTGATTTTAACTTGAATCAACAAACATTTCCGAACGGAAAATAGAAAGATTATATGTGAAACCATGAACCAATTATATATGAAACCATGAATCCCTACCACATATAGCCTGGGTTTGTTTTTTTAGAGTATACATGAAATTTAATAGAGTAGGACCAACACTGCCTTACTAGTCTATCCTCTTCTGATCTCTTCTACATATTTTAAATGTTTCACTGGTGTTCTTAGCATGGCTATCACTACTCCCCCAACAAGTCTTTGTCCCCTTCACCCTTGTACAGTGAAGCAATACAAATTCACACAATGATTGTGTCTGAAAACGTCCATCTCATTCTGTACCTTTGTCCATCACTTTTCTGCCAAGAGGTGGGAAGCTTGCTTTTAGGCATGAGGTTGTAACTGACCACTACATTCATTAGAGTTCTTAAGTCTTCCAAAAGTTATAATGTAGTCATTGTACAAATTGTTCTCATTATGCTCATTTTGCTAAGCATCACTTCACACAAGCCTTCCAGGTTTCTCTGAATCTCTTCCTTTTTTTATGGCACAATAAGATTCTATTTCATTCCTATATCATAATTTTTTCAGCCATTCCTCAACTGATGGGAAACCACTGTTTCTAGTTCTTTGCTACAAGTGCTGCTATAAATATACTTGTATATATGGGTTCCTTCCCTCTTTTTTTGGTCTTTTTGGTGCATATTTGATGTTGTACTTTCAGAAGGACAATGACAAACTTCAATGTGTTCAGGAAGGATACTAATATAGCAACAAGTCTGGAGATCATGTCAAGGAAAACCTACTGAATTAAATGGGAATGTTTAGTCTAGAAAAAACTCAAAGGAGACCACAGGGTCCTTTAGACAGTCAAAGACCGCTATCAAGTAGAGAGAAGAGAGTTGTTTTATGTGATTACTGAAAACAAAACTGGGGTAATGGATAAGAAGCTCTAAGGAGACAGACAGATTTTGCTCATTATGACAAGGAACTTACTAACAAAAATAGTGGTCTAACAACACAATAGGCCCATAAAACTGAAGTTAAGCCAAGCAGAGGCCGAATGCCTGTCCAGAAAGCTGCACAAAGATTCCTGTAAGGGGGTGGGGGAGTCGGGGTTGGACTAGATGAATTAAAACATTTCTTCCAACTCTTGTGGTTATAACAAGGAGTCCATCGAGCCCTGAAGAAAAGTGGGAAGGCCTTCCAAAAATTACAGTTCTGCTACCCACTACCTATATATATGTCCTTGGACAGGCCACTTAACATTTGAGCATCTTTACCAAGAAAATAAAAAAAATCTAGGGGCGGCCAGGTGGCTCAGCAAGTAAGAGCACCCGCTCCAATGTCAGGATGACCTGGATCAAATCCGGGCTCAGATACTCAGCACCACACCCAGAAATAACTGGCCGTGTAACCTTGAGCAAGTTACTTAACCCCGATTGCTTAAAAAAATAAAAAAAATCAGACTAAATGGTCTTTAAATCTCTTTTGGACATTCTGTGAAGGACACAGGAGTCTAATGAGAATTAGTGAAAAGAGTCTATAGACCCTTAAGCTCAATGAGGAAAAGAGGATAAAGTTCTATAAAAACAGTAACTCACTAGGAAGACATTAGGTTTGCTCTGGATCACATTGTATCACACCAGCATAATGTCCCTTGGTTTCTATGAGAAGGAGAAGGAAGGGAAAGTATTAAGTATCTATTATGTGCTAGGTACTGTGCTAAGCGTGTCACAAATATTATCTCAAGATTTTCAGAAATGAATACATCTTCAAGAGATTAAAAACCACCACCTAACCAAAATTCAGGTTCAGGCTGACTCTGATCTGAGCACTTTCTTCTTCCTTTTGCTTTTTCTGGGGGGAGGAACTTGGGTGACTTGCCCAGGGTCACACAGCCAGTAAGCATCTAAGGCTATATTTGAGACAGGTCTTCCTGACTCCAGGGCTGGTACTCTTAACTGTGCCACCTAGCTGCACTACTTTCTTCTTTTATATCTGGTTAAGATACCTACTAAGACTTTCTGTTGTTCAATTCATTACACAAAACAAACAAACCTGGTGAGTTTAATAAAGTTAAGCCTTATTACAACATAACTGTTAAATGCAGTACAACCAGTTTAATAGGTGAATTCAATACTTTTCAATCAGCATTGTGTTTTTCTTGCCATTGATAAGACTATTACCTGGTAACTTAATAAGGACCATTATTTCTTTGTAGAGAAAGGTCTGTCTAGGTCCAAATAAAAGACTTACAACAGCACAAAAGCAGAATTTACTTAACAGCATGAAGACTAGTCTCCTCCAATTTCATACTTGCTTTCTTGCAAGTTCTCCCATCTATTTTCCTTATACAAACAAAGAATGAAGACTTGTCCGGGGAATTTCTGAAATTAGTTTGGATGGCATCCTTTAGTAAATCACAAGTAACCTTATAAAAAGCATTCAGTTAGGATTTCTTGTGGAAACAGTACAATGCTATAACACTCAAACTATCCACTTAATTAGTAGGATCTACCATACTTACTGGCATTTATGAGACAAGTAAGCTTTTTTATGAGCCTCAAACATTTTTCTTAACCCTCTAATAGGATAAACAAAGAAATTCTTCTTATTGGGGAGAGGGGTGGTGGTGATAGAATTTTTGTTGCTGTTCAATTGTTTCAGTTGTTAAACTCTTTATGACCCCATTTTGGGGTTTTCTTGGCAACAATACTAAAGTGGTTTGCCATTTCGTTCTCCAGATCATTTTATAGTAGAAGAATCTGAGGCAAACAGGGTTAAGTGGCTTGTCCAATGTCACACAGCTAATAAGTAGTGTTTGAGGCAGGATTTGAAGTCTTGAAACTGGGTCTTCCTGATTCCACAGTGCTCTATCCAGGGGCCACCTAACTGCCCTAGAGTGGTGGAATATAGATATATAAATAATTCACAAAATTTGCATCCTTCAAGTTCATTTTCAATTTGCCATCTCACTTCAATGGTGAACCCAAAAAGTTTTCTACTTAAGGCATATAATTAACAATCTGCCTAATTTACATCAGACCAAATAAATCTGCAGCAAATAGTTTACAGTTTGGCCACAATGAATTACTCCAAATAAAGTCTCTGTTGAGTCTTTAAATATCTATGTGAAAAATTAAAGACAAGTAATAAGAGTTATCTATACCCATATTGATAAGGAAAATGAGGCACTGAGTTTAAGTAAATTACCCAAAAGTTACAAAGCATGTTAGGAACAGAACCAACACTAGAATCCAGATCTCTCCAGTCCAAAATTCTTTCTACTACACAATGCTGGCTTTCATATTTTGAGCTTCTAAATAAACTAAAAGCTTTCTGAAGGCTAGGGCAGCTCCCTTCTGTTTCTTCCATATCCCTAGAGCATTTAATATAGTAATTTACATAGTTAAGTTCACAGTCTATGTTGATGACCTACATTTTGTCAAGTAAAATTTATTAAGATATGTATCACTACTACACTTGAGTGAGATACCAAAGATATCAACACTGACCATTATACAAGTTTATAATCTAGTCAAAGTGAAAGAAGGGATGTGCATGAAAAGCAACTAGGAAAAAAATCCCAAAACCAATATAATGAACTCAGAGATATAACAGGACAGCTAGGCCAATTATGATTTGATAGGAGTGTTTATTAACCGGCAGGGACTGCCTCTCAGACCGAAAGACAGCAGCGAGTTTTCTGTTAGACATAATTTTATAGACAATGTGATTGCTAGCAACAGAATATATTTCTAAGGGTTTAGCATTGTGTCTATTGGAGCAAAACATCCTCAGTATTATTGCTGTTCAAGCAAAACATTGTCAGTATTATTCTATTGAAACAAAGCCTTAGTATTATTTCTACTGAAGTGAAACAGACCTGAATCCGTGGGAATCTGTGGCATGTTTTTAGCAACACAGGTGAAACATTTCTTTACTATTGGAGTCTATTAGGTGGTTTCCAAGGAACCCAGTAGGGGTCCCCTCTAGCAGGTTTAAGGGGGCTCTAGTGTATAATTTCTGGTGGGCACTTCACTAATGCTAGAGTATGATAGAGGTTATAGTGCTAAAGAACTCAAGGAGGAAAAAAAATATGGTTGGGGACAAATCAGGCATTCTTCTGTAAGAGAGACTGTGTTGTGGCAAACTGAGCCCTAGATTCGAAGAGAGGAAGATGTGGATTCAAAGCCTGCCTTAGACTGCTTACCTAGCACAGCAAAGAGCATGGGGCCTGGAGTCTGGAAGAACCAAGTTGGAACATAGCCTCAGATACTTACTAGCCATGTCAACCTCAGTTTTCTTAACTGTAAAAAAACCAAAATACTCACAATAACAGTACCTCCCTCTCAGGGTTGTTGTGAAGATTAAATGTTGTAAAATGTTTATCATAGTACCTGGTGCTTAGTAGGTATTTAACAAATGCTTGCTTGCTTCCTTCCTATCTGCCAATCACCTAATTTCTTTCTACTATAATTTCCTCAAATATAAAATGGGAATAATAGCCAATATCTATCCCAAGGATTGTTCTGAGGATTTGATACATGTGTACATAAAGACCTCTTCATACTTTAAAGTGCCATACAAATGCCAATTATTTTATAAAAATCCCAGTTGATTTAAGGTATATACTCCCCTCCTCTCATTACCAAATTAATGTCCATAGTATACAGTCTAACACTTTTTCTAAGTTAAGCAACACTGGCTTAACATAAAGGATCTTCTAGCTATCTGTGTCAATGGATGATTGCACCATTTATACTGCTCAGGTCAAGGAGAGGAACAGGGACAGAATGGCCTGATGATTCTTTGATCTATTACCAGAAATCTTACAGATTTTCAGGAACAAAGGTTTTGGTCATATCAATTTCCCCCAAAACTGCTTCTCTCTCCAACTTTCCTATTTCTGCTAATAATACAATCTCCCAGGTACCTCTGCTCCAAACCTCAGGGTCATCTTCTCCAAGCTCTCCTTCCCACCACCTAAGCCTGGTTAGTGGTCAACTTCTGATATCTTTCAAGTCTATCCTCTTCCTCTCCACCATTACCATCCTATTCAGGTCTGATTAGCTCTTCATCTGAAGCATTATAATAGTCTCTTAATCTGTTTTTGCCTCCAAAACTTCCTATTGTAGATTAGGTACTGGATTTGGAGTCACAGGGCCTAGGTTAGAATTCTGGCTCTGCCACTCAATATTTACATGACTCTAGGCAAGACACACCTGTAAAACAAACTGGTCGGACCATATGATATGTAAGGTCCCTTCCAAAATCTCTACATCTATGATCTTAAAACTGGCCAGATGAAGCACCTTAAAAAAACGTATCTCTGTACATTCTCTTACTCAAAAATTTTCAGTAGCTCCCCACTGCCTACTAAATAAAATTCAAATTTCTTGGCTAGACATTTCAAGCCCTCCACAACTTAGCTCTTACTTTTCCAAAATTATGATACCACTCTCCCCCTCTTCATACTTCCCTGAGGCCACAAAATGCCCTGGAATGCCCTTCCTTCCTCTACCCCTCCTTACTCCTTATCTGTCAGCTGAAATTCTACCCATCCTTCAAAGGCCCAATTCAAAAGCAAAACTTGTTTGCCTGTCCCGGATCCCTTTCTTTATATCTTTATTCTAACTGACCAGTCATTAATGCAATGTTTTAAATGTGTTTTTAAGACAAGGGTTATCAAACCACATACCAAGACAAGGCCAAAATGTGTATGTGATTTAGACAATAAAGGATGATGCCATAAGCAAGTTAGGGGAGCATAGAAAAGTTTACCTGTCAGATCAATAGATAAAAGAAGAATTTATTACCAAACAAGATAAGAGTTGGTTTGGTCCAATGAAGGTGACAATTATGTAGCATAATAAAATGTTAAAGTTATCCTTTGATGTAGTAATCTCTCAAGACAACCATATTTTTTTCAAAAAAATCTTTCTCTATACTTTCTTCCCCACCTTTCCCCTCCTTTTTTTCCAGAAAAGGCTCTTTGCCTATATTCTCTTTCCAAAGAAGTTTCCCTGGCATGCTGCCACAAGTTCATCTGCCCACTTCCATTTTAAGTAATTTTCCTTTGAAAATCTCTTCTGCAACAAAGATGGGTCCCAGGGTTTATTTTTAAAGAAAACTTACCACAAGCTGCTATAATACACAGACAAGAGAATACAGTCACGAGGCTTGGGCTGATTCACTGATTCTGATAAGTTCTCACAACTGATTCCTATTCCAAGCCTACCCTCTTGAACAGATCACATTAAACAGCTTTCAGAAGTAGTTTACTTTTTTTTTTTTTAAATTTCTATAGGAATTTGCCCATTTCACCCCAGCCCCATGATCTCCTGACTGGCTCTTTTCATCCCTGTATGTAAGACTGCAACACAGTACTATCTCAGAACTCTAAAGCTACATGCTTTGGCATAATGTAAAATAAAATGGGGGTGGGGAGGAAGGCCTGGAGAGGAGGGACATGGCACAGAATTTCTTCTTGTTGCACAGTCAGTTACAGAGCTGATACTTGAAAAGTTGTCAAAAGACTAATTTTTTTTTTACTCTTAAATCCAACAAATATTTATTAAAAATCTATAATAGTACCTAGGTACATAGTAAGATAAAAACAGTATTCCATGCTCTCAAGTCTATTGCTGATCATTTTCAACAGCTCTCTTGTATTACAATTTAACCCATCTGGCTTGGTTTTGATACAAGAGAATAGCTTCATATCATAAGATCTGGGGCATAATTTTGGCTCAGCTACATCTTTCAGCTCTGGAAAAGCAAACTGACTAGAGTATACAAAGTATGGAAGTTTTTTTCTCACTGTTTACACTTAGAAATTAGTTGCTAAAGAATATATATTACAATTGATAGCAAATAAGCTATGAATTAAGAGTGCATCTTTTTTTTTTTTAAAGCAATTGGGGTTAAGTAACTTGCTCAAGGTTACACAGCCAGTTATTTCTGGGTGTGGTGCTAAGCATCTGAGCCCAGATTCGATCCCAGGTAATCCCGACTCTGGAGCCGGTGCTCTTACTCACTATGCTACCTGGCCGCCCCTAAGAGTGCATCTTGACCTTTATTATAGTAGCTATTCACAAAGCCTAATATAAAAATATAATTTACCTCCTGTTGACAAATGACTCAGATCTACGTGTTGATATAGACTCACATTTGCAAAGTGCTTTTATGTTCATTTTTCTCAAAGCTACTCTATGAGGCAGGCAATATTATTATTATCAGGAATATATTACTAAAAGCACTAAGATTCACCATTTGACTGCACCCTTGTTTTAAGTAAACAGTCAATGTCATCAGCAGGTGGAGAAAATAGTTTGATTCTATCATCCCTTTATGTTAAACTGATCCTTTTTTTGGCACCATGTCTCTTGGACTAAGTACTATCTCAGATTTCAGCTAGAACAAATTCATCCAAGCTAATTCTAAGTATTGAAAATAGTCCTGATTACTGAAAAATTATCCTGAAAAGCACACCTCTCCCATTTGGTTTAGTTAATTTTGGTATACTAAACCTCTGGTAATACATAATTCACTAATGGTTTTATGCATATCTAGGTCAAAAAAATTACTTCAGAAATAGATAGTTGAACTAGTACTGTATGAATTTACTCCCTGTTGCAACCAGAGATGACCTCACATTAAATGAAGTTAGTTTTCGAAGTGGTACAATAGAACTCTGGTAAAGTACCAGGCACAACTCTACCACAAAGGTAAGAGTCCCATTTTCGGTATATGTAAGAGCTCTAGCTGTCAAACACAAGCCTAAATCCCCCTGGATGATAACAGCTAACACAACATGGTCATTTCACACATTGTCTCATCACAGCCTCACAACTACACCCTGAATACAAGCAAGAACTTCCCAATTTTACGATGAGGAAATCGAGGTTTAAAGGAGGACATGTTGCATGGGGCAGCTTCAAACCTCCGAGGTGACATGACGTTATAAGATATGGATTCAAGTTCTCACTGTCCTGGACAAGCCATTTCTGAGCTTCAGATTCCTCCTCCATCTTCACTCACAGGCTGCTTGCCTGTCTACACCCTCATCTTCCTCAGTCTGGCTAAGTCTGGAGAGGTTCCCCACCAGAGGCTGGACCAACAGTCACAGCAACTACCCAAGAGGCTCCGATCTGCATTAGTGGACGAGGCGCCCAGAACGATGAAATCACGGCTCTTCTTTTAATCAAAGGGGGGCCTAGTTGGGGGGGTGAGGGGTGGGGGTGGGGGTTGGGTGGTGGCTGGGAGGGGGCGCAATCTCACTCAGCGCTGTCGTGAGCTAACATCTCACACGTGGGACATCTCCACGGGAGCTAGAATGAAACCCTGAGCGCCTCAGGCCTCGCAGCCCCTCCCGGGGGCTCCTTCCAGCTGCGTAGAGGAAATGCCTCGGAAGGCGCTGGGACCCAAGCCGGGCGGGCGTCTTCTGCCGGAAACCCGACGGGAGGGCCAACGCGCCGAGGTGCCGGCCCCCCGCCGGAAGCCCCAATTCCGGCTGCCAGCGGCTCCCACACTCGGGTTCCTCCCGGCCGGAGACAAAGGGCCCGCTCTCGCCCTTCAGGGTCCCGGCTGGCCCCAGGCCGCCGCTTCCTTACCCGGAGTTCGACCTCGGTGCGATGCAGGCCGAGTCTCCGCAGACCCACGGCCAGGTCGTTGACACAGAGGCCGCCGTCGCGGTTGACATCGAGCTTCTGAAAGAGGCTCCAGAGGCGGAGGCGATGGTCAGGACCCCCGCACACGGCGCCGCCACACGGGTCCCCGGCTGGCGATTGAGCTGGGGCGGCGCCGGGGGCCGGAGGGGAGGCCACGCAGCGACACAGCACGTCGCTCACCATCGGGTGCTGGGCGAGGTGGAGGGGGCTGGGGGGGGGGGGG